>NC_136610.1:40462500-40537500 GCF_933228915.1 Telmatherina bonti | reverse complement strand
GTGATCCCTGCAGCAGCAGACTGGAAGTGCACACGCAGGGTTTCAGACTGGGATTACTGGGTCTGACGGTGATATATGGAGGATAACATGGTGTGTGTTTCCATCTGCTTATCAGCCTGTTTTCCTCTGTAAGTGTGTCAGCATGAGTGTTATAATGACATTAATGACGCAGCTGCTCCATTTAGCTGCAGAAGCTGAACTAATGTGATTATTAATACCTGTGTTGAGCGTTATTTGCAGCTAACGCAGCTGCTGTGAAAAAGGTTGTTCATCTTTTCATTCAGAACAGTCCAGAAAGGCCAGTTCAGATTCATTTTTCCTTCCTCTTCACCACACAGTTTCCTGTCAAGCTGCAGAAACTCCACAGGATGAATGTTTTTACCTCATGAACGGCAGACATCATGGAAAAATCTGCCCATTTGGAATTCGGTCATCATCAAATCATGTCAAATAGCTGCTCATGGTTTTGCATCAAAGCAGCATTTTTAACAGCAGGTAACTGAGTTGTAAATATGAATGAGAAAATACTCCCAGCTGTGAGACGCTGGTGGAAAAATGAACCCGACTGACTGCAAACACAAGTTCGTCACAAACAAACCTGGAGATGAAAACTCGACCAGATTTCCTCATGTTTTCACTCCAGCTGCCTGCAGAGTTTTCCTGACAAGCTTGTTTTTCACAGGGACTCAGATTTCTGCATCCACATGTCCAGAAGACCTGAGCAGGGCGTCCAGGTCTACCTGCTCCACCGCTTCCGTCTTTAAAGCAGGTGTAGGTGAAACTAGGAGATGGTGGAAAAGCATTTATAAAAGCCCAGAAGGACCAATCACATCAGCCCAACATGGACAAAACACGCCGAACTAAACTAAAAGGATGAAAAAACCAAACAGTACCAACCTACTTCTGATCTACAGAAACAAGAGAAAAGGAACACTTCTAAACAAAATGAGGAGCCTGGCGAGCCGGACTCTGGAGCAGCGTCGAGTCTACGGACTCAAAAAATGATTTTCTAGATCTTTCTAAGTATGAAAACATGAAGGTTTATAAGTTCAATCATGAGGACTAACTTTGAAATGAAAACTGTGTCAGTTTTATTCTGAAACTTTATATTGTGATGCAGTGTGTTGAGTATGTAGTGGTGGTGTTGGGATCTGGGTGTTTGGGTCTGTGCACCAGGTAATGGCAGGTGAGGCGTAACTCCACATTTCGCCAACTCGGCTCCTTTCATCTGCGGCCGCCGGCATCACGTCACCGAGTCTCGCTGGAGGATTCCTGGACCAGAACCAGGACGGACTGCGTAATGTATGAAGCAGACATGAAGGTCACGCTACAAGCGGAGCTGTTAGTGGAAAAGAAATCATCTTGTTCTGACAGCAGTGTTAGCAAGCAGCTGGACGCTGCTGCAGGATTCTACACACGCCTTAGTTCTGGAGCATCACCATCCTTTTTACAAACCCAAACTGAATCATTCATTCATTTAGTCCAACTCAGGGTGGCGGGAAGCTGGAGCCTATCCCAGCTGAAGGCAGGGTCCACCTGGCCGGTCCATCGCAGGACCACTCGGTCCTACGGGTAGACTAACCAGTTAACCCAACATCATGTCTGTGGACGGTGGGAGGAAGCCGGAGAACCTGGAGAGAACCCGGAGAGAACCCAGCACACATGGGGAGAACATGCTCCACACAGAAAGACCACCAAACCTCGCCCCAGCCGAGGATCAAACCAGCGACCTTCTTGCTGTGAGGGTTAGCCCCACCGTGCCGCCCCCTAACGGAATCATTTTCCTGAATTATGAATATTTAATCCAGTCCACATGAAGACTGATGCTACAAAACTGCAAACCAACGACCATCCTGCAGTATTTTACCTGCTGATGTCCCTTCCAGGCCAGAGACGGAGACGAGCTGCGGACATTCAGCACAGCTTCCCTTTGGGGCGTCACCTCCTGGACATACCAGCTTCCACGTAGCTGCAGCACAAACACGTCTCACCTGCAGGGAAGCTGAACTCCAGGCTGGGAAAGTAGCTCCCGCTGAAAATCAGACTCAATGTTCAAACTAGCAGCATTTAAATAGTTCAACACAACTAATGTCAGGAGTGGCTTCTCCTACTTCCATGTCCAACTTCTCGCTGTAAAATCCAGTTGCACTGATCCTGGATCAGGACGGATCAACATGACTTGTGACGCTTATGATGGTTAATATGGCGGTTAGTTATCGGCTTGCTGCAGAAGGTTCCTACATGGACATCCCTGGACCCTGCTAATTAATCACATCACTTAGTAGGACTGGGGGCTGGGACCTTGGCAGCCCTGGGGGGTGGATTGGGGGGGGGCGGGGGTCTGGACGGGTCATTGCTTTGGGCGCTGCTCGCTTGGCCGGCTTGGAGCTCTGGTGGCCCAGAGCCTGGGGTCGCTTGGGGGCGGGCCGGGGGGCGGCCGGGAGTTCGGGGCGATCCGGGCTGGGTGGCCGGGTTGCTGTTGTGCGGGCTGCGTGGGGGGCCGGGGCCCCCGGGTTTCAGGGCTGCCTCCCTCCGGGATGGGGGGGCCTGGCCTGGAGCATGCCCTCGGGGTCGCGCTGCTATGGTACCTGGCGGGTTCCCTGGGGATTGTGATGTGTCCGTAGAGGGATGGGGTTTGGTGTGGGTTGGTAGAGGGAGGGGGTGGGGGGCAGGTGGACCCCGGCGACCACCTGCCCCACTAAATTTTAATTGCAGGAGGGAGAGGGATGGGGAGGGTGCTGGAGAGGGGGGATAGGAAGCAGCGGGAGGGTTGTTGGGGGGAGGGTCTACGGACGTGTCCTTGTCCTTGGGGATCCCGCCCCTGGTATCGTGGTGGCGCCGGCCCGCGATGGTTTTGCTCTGGGTGGGCGGGGCCCGCTGGGTCTTGGCCGGGGCTCTGCCGGGGGGGACGGGTGGTCCTGGGGCCTGTGGGCTGCCGGCTCTCTGTGCGGCCCGCGCTTCAGCACCCGGCGCCCGCCGGGCCGGCGTGCCGTCGCGCCGGCGTGCCGTCGCGCCGTCGCCCTGTGCTACCCGGTGCCCCTGCCTCGTGGCGCCGGGTGGCGCCTGCCTGGAGGCTTCCACTGCTCTGGGCTTCGGGGGACGGAGGCTCTCTCTGCTTTGCCTGCCCGGGCTCTGTGCGCGGTGGGCTTGCCGGGCCCTGGGGGCCTTGGCTTCCTCCCCTACACCTCGGGTCGTGGTCGTGCTCCCCTACAAGCACTCAGCTGATCTTTGATTGCATGATCACAGGTTGAACAGTCACACGTGCACGCCCACATGCGCTCATCTTCCCATCTGCTTCCTACTAAATGTTGCTGATGACTCTCTGTAGGTATGTTTAATAACGGTTGCTATTTTATTCATTCATTTACTTTTTTTAATTTAATTTTTCATTTTTTTGTCTGTTTTTGAATATTGTCACTATCCTACTGATGTCTTGTTGTATTTTTTCAGTACTTTATATTGTTTTGCAAATACTGTAACTTTAGCAGCTTAGACACGCCTTTCTTTTCTCTCTCTCTTTTTCCTCCTTTCATTTCCTCTTTTTTTCCTCTTTACCTGCCAGGTCCAGCTCGGCCGTATCAAGACTGGCGATGATTGCAAAATGATAAAAGGAAAATAAATAAATGAACTAAAATAATTATCATAATAATAAAAATATTCAGATTATCAAGGGCAGCTATTTACATGAGATGTCTCCCTTGACAGAGCAAATCTGTCTGGTAAAAATACGGCACGCAGATTGTTCTGTATGCTGAGATGCTGGACAGGACAGGTTAAATAAAAAATAAAAATAAAAAAAGAGAAGGTTCCTACATGAAGTTTTCCTGCTTTTTTTTTTTATTTAAGAAAACTGCAGTTTTCTATAAAACCCGCCTTATAAAAGCTGAGTGGGGATAAATCCTGCATTTATTAATGTGACAGAAGATATTTATTCATTCTGGACAGATATGCAGTTTCATAGAAATCCTGGTCCAGGTCTGAAGCGGGTCTGACGAGCGCAGCAGGACCGCCTGACTCGGGTCAGGTAGACTTCAGACCAGAATGGTGCTGGAGAGGAAAGGCTTGCATCAGACAGCAGGTGTCATTAAACGCAGAGCTGAAACCAGCGGGCACTTCCCTCCTCTTCCTCCTCTTCCTCCTCTTCCTCTGAACCGGCCTGACTCATCTGCTAAAGTTCATCAGGATTGCTGGTCCGGATGTAATGTCCAGCTCATGCAGAAGAGAGGATGAATGAAGCGAAAGGAAAGTCTGGACTCTCTTGGCAACCTGCTGAGAAGGAGGAGGAAGACAAGGAGGAGGAGGGAGAGGAGGAGGAGGAGTAGGAGGAAGAGGAGGGAGAGGAGGAGGAGGAGTAGGAGGAAGAGGAGGGAGAGGAGGAGGAGGAGTAGGAGGAAGAGAAAGAGGAGGAGAAGGAAGAGGAAGAGGAGGAGGAGGAGGAGGAGGAGGAAGAGAAAGAAGAGGAGGGAGAGGAGGAGGAAGAAAGGACAGGAGAGGATGTGGTGTTGGATGGATGGAATCAGCAGGTCGGCTTTTTATCAGGACGTCACTTAACTCATGAACCTGATTCTTCATCATCATCATCATCATCATCATCATGGTGGTGGTCTGTCTGTCTGCAGGTGGTCTGTCTGTCTGCAGGTGGTCTGTCTCCAGGTGGTCTGTCTGTCTCCAGGTGGTCTGTCTGTCTGCAGGTGGTCTGTCTCCAGGTGGTCTGTCTGTCTCCAGTTGGTCTGTCTCCAGGTGGTCTGTCTCCAGGTGGTCTGTCTGTCTCCAGGTGGTCTGTCTGCAGGTGGTCTGTCTGTCTGCAGGTGGTCTGTATGCAGGTGGTCTGTCTCCAGGTGGTCTGTCTGTCTGCAGGTGGTCTGTCTCCAGTTGGTCTGTCTGCAGGTGGTCTGTCTGTCTGCAGGTGGTCTGTCTGCAGGTGGTCTGTCTGTCTGCAGGTGGTCTGTATGCAGGTGGTCTGTCTCCAGGTGGTCTGTCTGTCTGCAGGTGGTCTGTCTGCAGGTGGTCTGTCTGTCTGCAGGTGGTCTGTATGCAGGTGGTCTGTCTCCAGGTGGTCTGTCTGTCTGCAGGTGGTCTGTCTCCAGGTGGTCTGTCTGCAGGTGGTCTGTCTCCAGGTGGTCTGTCTGCAGGTGGTCTGTCTGCAGGTGGTCTGTCTGTCTGCAGGTGGTCTGTATGCAGGTGGTCTGTCTCCAGGTGGTCTGTCTGTCTCCAGGTGGTCTGTCTGTCTGCAGGTGGTCTGTCTGCAGGTGGTCTGTCTGTCTGCAGGTGGTCTGTCTCCAGGTGGTCTGTCTGTCTCCAGGTGGTCTGTCTCCAGGTGGTCTGTCTGTCTCCAGGTGGTCTGTCTGTCTGCAGGTGGTCTGTCTGTCTCCAGGTGGTCTGTCTGCAGGTGGTCTGTCTGTCTGCAGGTGGTCTGTCTCCAGGTGGTCTGTCTGTCTGCAGGTGGTCTGTCTCCAGGTGGTCTGTCTGTCTGCAGGTGGTCTGTCTGTCTCCAGCTGGTCTGTCTGTCTGCAGGTGGTCTGTCTGTCTCCAGGTGGTCTGTCTCCAGGTGGTCTGTCTGTCTCCAGGTGGTCTGTCTGTCTCCAGGTGGTCTGTCTGTCTGCAGGTGGTCTGTCTCCAGGTGGTCTGTCTGTCTGCAGGTGGTCTGTCTGTCTGCAGGTGGTCTGTCTGTCTCCAGGTGGTCTGTCTGTCTGCAGGTGGTCTGTCTCCAGGTGGTCTGTCTGTCTGCAGGTGGTCTGTCTGTCTGCAGGTGGTCTGTCTGTCTGCAGGTGGTCTGTCTGTCTCCAGGTGGTCTGTCTGTCTGCAGGTGGTCTGTCTGTCTCCAGGTGGTCTGTCTGTCTCCAGGTGGTCTGTCTGTCTGCAGGTGGTCTGTCTCCAGGTGGTCTGTCTGTCTGCAGGTGGTCTGTCTGTCTCCAGGTGGTCTGTCTGTCTGCAGGTGGTCTGTCTCCAGGTGGTCTGTCTGTCTGCAGGTGGTCTGTCTGTCTGCAGGTGGTCTGTCTGTCTGCAGGTGGTCTGTCTGTCTCCAGGTGGTCTGTCTCCAGGTGGTCTGTCTGTCTCCAGGTGGTCTGTCTGTCTGCAGGTGGTCTGTCTCCAGGTGGTCTGTCTGTCTGCAGGTGGTCTGTCTGTCTGCAGGTGGTCTGTCTGTCTGCAGGTGGTCTGTCTGTCTCCAGGTGGTCTGTCTGTCTGCAGGTGGTCTGTCTGTCTCCAGGTGGTCTGTCTGTCTCCAGGTGGTCTGTCTGTCTGCAGGTGGTCTGTCTGCAGGTGGTCTGTCTGCAGGTGGTCTGTCTGTCTGCAGGTGGTCTGTCTGCAGGTGGTCTGTCTGTCTCCAGGTGGTCTGTCTCCAGGTGGTCTGTCTGCAGGTGGTCTGTCTCCAGGTGGTCTGTCTGTCTGCAGGTGGTCTGTCTGTCTGCAGGTGGTCTGTCTGCAGGTGGTCTGTCTCCAGGTGGTCTGTCTGCAGGTGGTCTGTCTGCAGGTGGTCTGTCTACAGGTGGTCTGTCTGCAGGTGGTCTGTCTGCAGGTGGTCTGTCTACAGGTGGTCTGTCTGTCTGCAGGTGGTCTGTCTGTCTCCAGGTGGTCTGTCTCCAGGTGGTCTGTCTCCAGGTGGTCTGTCTGCAGGTGGTCTGTCTCCAGGTGGTCTGTCTGTCTGCAGGTGGTCTGTCTGTCTGCAGGTGGTCTGTCTGTCTCCAGGTGGTCTGTCTGTCTCCAGGTGGTCTGTCTCCAGGTGGTCTGTCTCCAGGTGGTCTGTCTGTCTCCAGGTTGTCTGTCTGCAGGTGGTCTGTCTCCAGGTGGTCTGTCTCCAGGTGGTCTGTCTGTCTGCAGGTGGTCTGTCTGCAGGTGGTCTGTCTCCAGGTGGTCTGTCTGCAGGTGGTCTGTCTGCAGGTGGTCTGTCTACAGGTGGTCTGTCTGCAGGTGGTCTGTCTGCAGGTGGTCTGTCTACAGGTGGTCTGTCTGTCTGCAGGTGGTCTGTCTGTCTCCAGGTGGTCTGTCTCCAGGTGGTCTGTCTCCAGGTGGTCTGTCTGCAGGTGGTCTGTCTCCAGGTGGTCTGTCTGTCTGCAGGTGGTCTGTCTGTCTCCAGGTGGTCTGTCTGTCTCCAGGTGGTCTGTCTCCAGGTGGTCTGTCTGTCTCCAGGTTGTCTGTCTGCAGGTGGTCTGTCTCCAGGTGGTCTGTCTCCAGGTGGTCTGTCTGTCTCCAGGTGGTCTGTCCTTCTGCAGGTGGTCTGTCTGTCTCCAGGTTGTCTGTCTGCAGGTGGTCTGTCTCCAGGTGGTCTGCCTGTCTCCAGGTGGTCTGTCTGTCTGCAGGTGGTCTGTCTGTCTGCAGGTGGTCTGTCTCCAGGTGGTCTGTCTGTCTGCAGGTGGTCTGTCTCCAGGTGGTCTGTCTGTCTGCAGGTGGTCTGTCTCCAGGTGGTCTGTCTCCAGGTGGTCTGTCTGTCTCCAGGTGGTCTGTCTTTCTCCAGGTGGTCTGTCTGCAGGTGGTCTGTCTGTCTGCAGGTGGTCTGTCTCCAGGTGGTCTGTCTGTCTGCAGGTGGTCTGTCTGTCTGCAGGTGGTCTGTCTGTCTCCAGGTGGTCTGTCTCCAGGTGGTCTGTCTGTCTCCAGGTGGTCTGTCTGTCTCCAGGTGGTCTGTCTGTCTGCAGGTGGTCTGTCTGTCTCCAGGTGGTCTGTCTGTCTGCAGGTGGTCTGTCTGCAGGTGGTCTGTCTGTCTGCAGGTGGTCTGTCTGTCTCCAGGTGGTCTGTCTGTCTGCAGGTGGTCTGTCTGCAGGTGGTCTGTCTGTCTCCAGGTGGTCTGTCTGTCTGCAGGTGGTCTGTCTCCAGGTGGTCTGTCTCCAGGTGGTCTGTCTGTCTCCAGGTGGTCTGTCTGTCTGCAGGTGGTCTGTCTGTCTCCAGGTGGTCTGTCTGTCTGCAGGTGGTCTGTCTGCAGGTGGTCTGTCTGTCTGCAGGTGGTCTGTCTGTCTCCAGGTGGTCTGTCTGTCTGCAGGTGGTCTGTCTCCAGGTGGTCTGTCTGTCTGCAGGTGGTCTGTCTGTCTCCAGCTGGTCTGTCTGTCTGCAGGTGGTCTGTCTGTCTCCAGGTGGTCTGTCTGTCTCCAGGTGGTCTGTCTGTCTCCAGGTGGTCTGTCTGTCTGCAGGTGGTCTGTCTGTCTGCAGGTGGTCTGTCTGTCTCCAGGTGGTCTGTCTGTCTGCAGGTGGTCTGTCTGCAGGTGGTCTGTCTGTCTCCAGGTGGTCTGTCTGTCTGCAGGTGGTCTGTCTGCAGGTGGTCTTTCTCCAGGTGGTCTGTCTCCAGGTGGTCTGTCTGTCTGCAGGTGGTCTGTCTGCAGGTGGTATGTCTGCAGGTGGTCTGTCTGTCTCCAGGTGGTCTGTCTGTCTGCAGGTGGTCTGTCTGCAGGTGGTCTTTCTCCAGGTGGTCTGTCTCCAGGTGGTCTGTCTGTCTGCAGGTGGTCTGTCTGCAGGTGGTCTGTCTCCAGGTGGTCTGTCTCCAGGTGGTCTGTCTGTCTGCAGGTGGTCTGTCTGCAGGTGGTCTGTCTGTCTGCAGGTGGTCTGTCTGTCTGCAGGTGGTCTGTCTCCAGGTGGTCTGTCTGTCTGCAGGTGGTCTGTCTGTCTCCAGGTGGTCTGTCTGTCTGCAGGTGGTCTGTCTGCAGGTGGTCTGTCTGTCTGCAGGTGGTCTGTCTGTCTGCAGGTGGTCTGTCTGTCTGCAGGTGGTCTGTCTGCAGGTGGTCTGTCTACAGGTGGTCTGTCTGTCTGCAGGTGGTCTGTCTGTCTCCAGGTGGTCTGTCTGTCTGCAGGTGGTCTGTCTGTCTCCAGGTGGTCTGTCTGTCTGCAGGTGGTCTGTCTGTCTGCAGGTGGTCTGTCTGCAGGTGGTCTGTCTCCAGGTGGTCTGTCTGTCTGCAGGTGGTCTGTCTGTCTCCAGGTGGTCTGTCTCCAGGTGGTCTGTCTGTCTCCAGGTGGTCTGTCTGTCTGCAGGTGGTCTGTCTGTCTGCAGGTGGTCTGTCTCCAGGTGGTCTGTCTGTCTGCAGGTGGTCTGTCTCCAGGTGGTCTGTCTGTCTGCAGGTGGTCTGTCTCCAGGTGGTCTGTCTGTCTGCAGGTGGTCTGTCTCCAGGTGGTCTGTCTGTCTGCAGGTGGTCTGTCTCCAGGTGGTCTGTCTCCAGGTGGTCTGTCTGTCTGCAGGTGGTCTGTCTGTCTGCAGGTGGTCTGTCTGTCTGCAGGTGGTCTGTCTCCAGGTGGTCTGTCTCCAGGTGGTCTGTCTGTCTCCAGGTGGTCTGTCTTTCTCCAGGTGGTCTGTCTGCAGGTGGTCTGTCTGTCTCCAGCTGGTCTGTCTGCAGGTGGTCTGTCTCCAGGTGGTCTGTCTGTCTGCAGGTGGTCTGTCTGTCTGCAGGTGGTCTGTCTCCAGGTGGTCTGTCTCCAGGTGGTCTGTCTGTCTCCAGGTGGTCTGTCTGTCTCCAGGTGGTCTGTCTGCAGGTGGTCTGTCTGTCTCCAGCTGGTCTGTCTGCAGGTGGTCTGTCTGTCTGCAGGTGGTCTGTCTCCAGGTGGTCTGTCTGTCTGCAGGTGGTCTGTCTGCAGGTGGTCTGTCTGTCTCCAGCTGGTCTGTCTGCAGGTGGTCTGTCTGTCTCCAGCTGGTCTGTCTGTCTCCAGGTGGTCTGTCTGTCTGCAGGTGGTCTGTCTCCAGGTGGTCTGTCTTTCTCCAGGTGGTCTGTCTCCAGGTGGTTTGTCTGTCTGCAGGTGGTCTGTCTCCAGGTGGTCTGTCTGTCTGCAGGTGGTCTGTCTCCAGGTGGTCTGTCTCCAGGTGGTCTGTCTGTCTCCAGGTGGTCTGTCTTTCTCCAGGTGGTCTGTCTGCAGGTGGTCTGTCTGTCTCCAGCTGGTCTGTCTGCAGGTGGTCTGTCTGTCTGCAGGTGGTCTGTCTGTCTGCAGGTGGTCTGTCTCCAGGTGGTCTGTCTCCAGGTGGTCTGTCTTTCTCCAGGTGGTCTGTCTGCAGGTGGTCTGTCTGTCTCCAGCTGGTCTGTCTGCAGGTGGTCTGTCTCCAGGTGGTCTGTCTGTCTCCAGGTGGTCTGTCTGTCTGCAGGTGGTCTGTCTCCAGGTGGTCTGTCTGTCTGCAGGTGGTCTGTCTCCAGGTGGTCTGTCTTTCTCCAGGTGGTCTGTCTCCAGGTGGTTTGTCTGTCTGCAGGTGGTCTGTCTCCAGGTGGTCTGTCTGTCTGCAGGTGGTCTGTCTCCAGGTGGTCTGTCTTTCTCCAGGTGGTCTGTCTCCAGGTGGTCTGTCTGTCTGCAGGTGGTCTGTCTCCAGGTGGTCTGTCTGTCTGCAGGTGGTCTGTGTCCAGGTGGTCTGTCTCCAGGTGGTCTGTCTGTCTCCAGGTGGTCTGTCTTTCTCCAGGTGGTCTGTCTGCAGGTGGTCTGTCTGTCTCCAGCTGGTCTGTCTGCAGGTGGTCTGTCTGTCTGCAGGTGGTCTGTCTGTCTGCAGGTGGTCTGTCTCCAGGTGGTCTGTCTCCAGGTGGTCTGTCTGTCTCCAGGTGGTCTGTCTGCAGGTGGTCTGTCTGTCTCCAGCTGGTCTGTCTGCAGGTGGTCTGTCTCCAGGTGGTCTGTCTGTCTGCAGGTGGTCTGTCTCCAGGTGGTCTGTCTTTCTCCAGGTGGTCTGTCTCCAGGTGGTTTGTCTGTCTGCAGGTGGTCTGTCTCCAGATGGTCTGTCTGTCTGCAGGTGGTCTGTCTGTCTCCAGGTGGTCTGTCTGTCTGCAGGTGGTCTGTCTCCAGGTGGTCTGTCTCCAGGTGGTCTGTCTGTCTCCAGGTGGTCTGTCTGTCTCCAGGTGGTCTGTCTCCAGGTGGTCTGTCTGTCTCCAGGTGGTCTGTCTCCAGGTGGTCTGTCTGTCTCCAGGTGGTCTGTCTGTCTCCAGGTGGTCTGTCTGTCTGCAGGTGGTCTGTCTCCAGGTGGTCTGTCTCCAGGTGGTCTGTCTGTCTCCAGGTGGTCTGTCTGTCTGCAGGTGGTCTGTCTGTCTCCAGCTGGTCTGTCTGCAGGTGGTCTGTCTGTCTGCAGGTGGTCTGTCTCCAGGTGGTTTGTCTGTCTGCAGGTGGTCTGTCTCCAGATGGTCTGTCTGTCTCCAGGTGGTCTGTCTGTCTGCAGGTGGTCTGTCTGTCTGCAGGTGGTCTGTCTGTCTCCAGGTGGTCTGTCTGTCTGCAGGTGGTCTGTCTCCAGGTGGTCTGTCTCCAGGTGGTCTGTCTGTCTCCAGGTGGTCTGTCTGTCTCCAGGTGGTCTGTCTCCAGGTGGTCTGTCTGTCTCCAGGTGGTCTGTCTCCAGGTGGTCTGTCTGTCTCCAGGTGGTCTGTCTGTCTCCAGGTGGTCTGTCTGTCTGCAGGTGGTCTGTCTCCAGGTGGTCTGTCTCCAGGTGGTCTGTCTGTCTCCAGGTGGTCTGTCTGTCTGCAGGTGGTCTGTCTGTCTCCAGCTGGTCTGTCTGCAGGTGGTCTGTCTGTCTGCAGGTGGTCTGTCTGCAGGTGGTCTGTCTGCAGGTGGTCTGTCTCCAGGTGGTCTGTCTGCAGGTGGTCTGTCTGCAGGTGGTCTGTCTCCAGGTGGTCTGTCTCCAGGTGGTCTGTCTGCAGGTGGTCTGTCTGCAGGTGGTCTGTCTCCAGGTTCTGCTGCAGAAACAGGGACGTCGCTGAGATCAATCAAGTTTCTCAGAATGTTTACAATCTCTTCCTCTTTATTTATTTCCGCTGAACCAAACATGGATCAGTTTCTGGACGATCTGGGAAACTCCGTTTGATCCAACTTCCTTTGTTTTCATCCTGAAGCCGATCAAACCACGTGGACTTTCTGTTTGTAGTGCCTGATGTCACGCCTTGCTTTGTAAAGAGCAGTTAGTGTGTAGAAAGACACACACACACACACACAGTTTCTGCATGTGGCTGCAGGCTGCTGAAGGAACACACCAACTCTCTTTGATGCAGTTTTTCATATATAAATAAATGTCATCAGGGAAAGGTCTGAGAGTCATGGTTAAGATGTTTGTGCTGAACTTTTAGGACAAACGTGAATGAGCAGTAAAGCAGAACGGATGGGCGGGGCTATCTGGAGGAGCGACCATGCTAGCTCTACGCAGCGCAGCTGTCGTTACGAAGACATCGGACCTTTCAGAGGAGCAGCGACTGCAGCACTGCTGTACGTCCTGTCTGCTAATCTGTCCAACAAATCCTGTTTAAGAAAATATCATTGATTATGTTTTTCTGCAGTCGCTGCAGGCGTGTGTTAAATCAATGCCACAGACTGACTGGCGAACACAAAGGCCCATTCATGGCCAGACAGACCAAACACACACTCTTACATAAGAAGAGGAAGTGGAAAGCTTCCTTGGTGGGGAATGGAAATGAGCTGTATTTATATCCACAAAGAGTTGTGGTGTCGTAGTGGAGGAAACCTGCCCGCTTCACCGGAATGATTGACAACGTCTTCATATCAATCCGTTGCCTCAGTTGCTTCCTTTGAAGAGAGAAAAACCTGCTTTTTCATCCTAAACTCCCCCCGAGCCCCCATCAGAGATCATCAGCCATCGTTCTGGTAACTAGCAATTAAACTTCATCTTCCTTCCTCTTCCAGCAGATGCTCTGTTTTTGTTTTAATTAGTAGAGAAATAACCTTACTGTTAGATAAATATGTATTTTAGGTTCTCAGGGACCAGATCTACTTTGTACGGCTTTGCTTCTCTGCGACCTTGAACCGGATTAAGCAGCGTCGTCGTCCTGATGGTAATGAAGCTTCTGTCTAACAATGTCTTGATTCAGAATGAAAATGCAACCTAGTGCAGGTCGACCAGAAGGATCCAGATGTGAAGGCCTCCCTGGAGATTCTGCTTGAACGCCTGGTGGCATCACGTCACTGCGGCAACCAGAGCCAATCGCAGGGTCACGTTACAGCTAACACACAAATGGACCATGTAAAGGGTTAACATGATTCCCGACGACTCCGTCTAGCTCTAAGCCCAGATCTTCAGTTCATGACAGGTTTCCTCTGCAGCAGCACTGAGATGGTTTCTTTAGCAGGTTGCCTGGTTATCCAGAACACTGCTCTGCTTCTGGTGTCTCATCTCTGCTCGTAACGAGGCGACCCTGCAGCCGAACCCTGACCCCTAACCCTGCAGCCGAACCCTAACCCTGCAGCCGAACCCTAACCCTGCAGCCGAACCCTGACCCTGCAGCCGAACCCTAACCCTGCAGCCGAACCCTAACCCTGCAGCCGAACCCTAACCCTGCAGCCGAACCCTAACCCTGCAGCCGAACCCTAACCCTGCAGCCGAACCCTGACCCTGCAGCCGAACCCTAACCCTGCAGCCGAACCCTGACCCTGCAGCCGAACCCTAACCCTGCAGCCGAACCCTGACCCTGCAGCCGAACCCTAACCCTGCAGCCGAACCCTAACCCTGCAGCCGAACCCTAACCCTGCAGCCGAACCCTGACCCTGCAGCCGAACCCTGACCCCTAACCCTGCAGCCGAACCCTGACCCTGCAGCCGAACCCTAACCCTGCAGCCGAACCCTGACCCCTAACCCTGCAGCCGAACCCTGACCCTGCAGCCGAACCCTGACCCCTAACCCTGCAGCCGAACCCTGACCCTGCAGCCGAACCCTAACCCTGCAGCCGAACCCTGACCCCTAACCCTGCAGCCGAACCCTGACCCCTAACCCTGCAGCCGAACCCTGACCCTGCAGCCGAACCCTGACCCCTAACCCTGCAGCCGAACCCTGACCCTGCAGCCGAACCCTAACCCTGCAGCCGAACCCTGACCCTGCAGCCGAACCCTAACCCTGCAGCCGAACCCTAACCCTGCAGCCGAACCCTGACCCCTAACCCTGCAGCCGAACCCTGACCCCTAACCCTGCAGCCGAACCCTAACCCTGCAGCCGAACCCTGACCCCTAACCCTGCAGCCGAACCCTAACCCTGCAGCCGAACCCTGACCCCTAATCCTGCAGCCGAACCCTAACCCTGCAGCCGAACCCTAACCCTGCAGCCGAACCCTAACCCTGCAGCCGAACCCTGACCCTGCAGCCGAACCCTGACCCTGCAGCCGAACCCTAACCCTGCAGCCGAACCCTGACCCCTAACCCTGCAGCCGAACCCTGACCCTGCAGCCGAACCCTAACCCTTCAGCCGAACCCTGACCCTGCAGTTGAACCCTAACCCTGCAGCCGAACCCTGACCCTGCAGCCGAACCCTGACCCTGCAGTTGAACCCTGACCCTGCAGTTGAACCCTGACCCTGCAGCCGAACCCTGACCCTGCAGCCGAACCCTGACCCTGCAGCCGAACCCTGACCCTGCAGCCGAACCCTGACCCTGCAGTTGAACCCTAACCCTGCAGCCGAACCCTGACCCCTAACCCTGCAGCCGAACCCTGACCCTGCAGCCGAACCCTGACCCTGCAGCCGAACCCTGACCCTGCAGCCGAACACTGACCCTACAGCCGAACCCTGACCCTGCAGCCGAACCCTGACCCTGCAGCCGAACCCTGACCCTGCAGCCGAACCCTGACCCTGCAGCCGAACCCTGACCCTGCAGCCGAACCCTAACCCTGCAGCCGAACCCTGACCCTGCAGTTGAACCCTGACCCTGCAGCCGATCCCTGACCCTGCAGCCGAACCCTGACCCTGCAGTTGAACCCTGACCCTGCAGCCGAACCCTGACCCTGCAGCCGAACCCTGACCCTGCAGTTGAACCCTGACCCTGCAGCCGAACCCTGACCCTGCAGCCGATCCCTGACCCTGCAGCCGATCCCTGACCCTGCAGCCGAACCCTGACCCTGCAGCCGATCCCTGACCCTGCAGCCGAACCCTGACCCCTAACCCTGCAGCCGAACCCTGACCCCTAACCCTGCAGCCGAACCCTGACCCTGCAGCCGAACCCTGACCCTGCAGCCGAACCCTGACCCTGCAGCCGAACCCTGACCCTGCAGCCGATCCCTGACCCTGCAGCCGATCCCTGACCCTGCAGCCGAACCCTGACCCTGCAGCCGAACCCTGACCCTGCAGTTGAACCCTGACCCTGCAGCCGAACCCTGACCCTGCAGTTGAACCCTGACCCTGCAGCCGAACCCTGACCCTGCACACAGCATGTCTTATTATTTCCAGCTTGCACCACGGTGTGTTTACCGCAGTCCAGCTGAAGTGTGTGATATGTGAGATGGAGGTCCATGTGTGAACACGGTCATGATGTGTTTCCTGAATGTCTCCTAATGGGAAACCTTTTCCCGCTCTGTGATGGACTGATGATGTGCACCCAATGCTATCATGGAGGTTGGCCCTGTGGCCCCCAGCATGGCTTATCCTAAAGGCTCGTATCTTTCCCTCTCTCCTCCTGATGGAGAGCAGCGAGCCCAGGAGGAGATGGAGGGAAGGTGGGGATTTTATAACTCGCCTCTGGTGCTGCTTGTGTGGGAGGCAGCCTACTTGATTATGCCAGAGATGCACCTGCTCTTAACCTCATTTCCCAGAACATCTGCTGGAGGTTTTTAAGCTAACTACAAAATTATGTGCAATTATGGCCCTTTCCACACCTGGTGGCTGAGTCCCTCTGCAGAGCAAGGAGGTTGCTCATGTATGAATGATTTTGTCCATGCATGTGAAGAAGCTTTGGAAACAAGTCATGAATATGTTAGAGGAGATCCGGCCGTCGTATTGATGAGCCGCGCAGCCTAACCGGCTGCAAAAGCCCGCTAAGCGCCACTCTAGATGCACTTCTCTTGTATGGATAGAGTCTGCCCTTTTCTTTAATGTCAAACCGAGGCCGGCTTTAGGCAGGGGCAAGAGGGGGCAACACCTCCCAGTGAACAACCAATCAGCATTTAGTATGCAAATGAATTGACAAGCAGCCTGATTGGTGAGTGTCAGGTTTCTCCCCCTCGCTGGCTGAGCTGCTGCAGCGGTAAAACTTTAAGGGAAGCTGTTAAATCCCTCATAGTGATTTATACAGTGAGATCAGATACTTAATAACTAAATAACAATAAATACAGTCGTATATAACATCTATATGTTCTGTCTACAGGGGATTGTCGCTTCTCTGAGTGTGTGAGTCTGTCAGTGTGAGCATTGCTTCATCATACATGAGCAGTAGATGTGTGTGTCCGCTCTGAGCCAATCAGACGGAGGAGAAACGACCCCGTCAGGAAGCTCCGCCCAGCCTCTACTTCTACATGCTGGTTTGAGGAGAATCCCACTAAGTTTTACTTCTTGTTTTCCCCACTCCTGCTGGTTTCTGCAGCTCATATAGAGCTTCATGTCTGCATCCATTTTTGGAAAACAGATGTTCCTCAAGAAATGTCCAAATGCGACAAACCTGTCCACTGTGTGGAAAACCTGCAGAGTCCTGGGATAAAAGGATCCAACAGCTGATCAAATTCTGCACAAAGACTGATTAGTTTGAGTCAGGTGTGTTGGAGCAGGGATACATGGAAAACCTGCAGGGTTGTGACCCTCCAGGACCGGAGCTGGACCCCCCTGACTGAAACATTTCAGCTCAGTCTAATATTTTGGTTTATTGTTATTTGACCTCTAATGAGACATTTGTTTTGTTGTTGGTTGTTAAAATTTTGATGATTGATAATTATTAGTTTCTTATTTTGATGTATCAATAATATTTCCATCCTGTTTCCATCCTGAGGGGCTGCCACCGTATCGTGGTGAGGGGGTTTGGTGCCTCAGTCACCCTAGGAGCTGTACCAGCAGGAGTTGTAGTTTCTGGTTGGACGCCCAGGATGGACGGTCTTTGGTTAGTGATGAAGTGTTGGACTCTACGAACAGTCCTGTTAGGAAAACGTTTATAAACAACAATAACAACAACAACAAGAGCTGAAGCATGACGCCCCGTCCATGTTTCTGCCACCTCGTGTGCATTCCTACGGCCGGCCTGGTGCAAACTGGAAGTGCCTTTCAAACAGACATTCCACTTTTCCATCTTGGATCTTTATGTCTGACGGCTTTTTGTCAGATATTTTACACCTGAATGGACATGATGACACTAAAACTAGTTCCATCCTCCAAAAGAAGCCAGAACGTTGTTCTTGTTCGCGGCGGGGTGTGCACCCTGCTACGTACACACCTCTCCCCACTGTGTGGCGACTCAACCTGCCGCAAACAAAGTTGCTCATTAAATGTGAAACAGCAGGGTTCATTGCCCATAAAGCAGACATGGCCGCCTGCAGTGGCCCCTCCCCGCTGTAGACGACGCTTCTCATGGAGGATGGAAGGACCTTAAGAACCAACATGTCAGACATCATACTGCTGACAGACATGCTGCGTCTCTCTAGCTGGCTGACTCACCCGTAGATTCATCAGGAAGTGATCACATGACTATTTGGACCTGAAAGATTAAATAAACACGACTGAGACCGCTTCTTTTACCCCCCATGATCGACTTTGCTTCCTGGAACTCCTCCACCCAGAGGTCGCCTCGACTGACCTGCTCAGAATAGAAAGCTATGAAAAGGGATGTGGATGAAGCTTTGGCTACAGGCCTGATCAACCCCATCCTCCAGAATTCCCACATGCCGCATCGCAACCCATGCAGGGAGCAGAACCTTCCGTCACCTGGACTGGACGATGTTTTGAACATGTTGGTCCAACTCCTGATACTGGTTTGACTGGTTTCAGATGAAACAGCCTTACCAGAGTGTGTAACGTATCCCTCCGCCGGACCAGAGTGTGTAACGTATCCCTCCGCCGGACCAGAGTGTGTAACGTATCCCTCCGCTGGACCAGAGTGTGTAACGTATCCCTCCGCCGGACCAGAGTGTGTAACGTATCCCTCCGCTGGACCAGAGTGTGTAACGTATCCCTCCGCCGGACCAGAGTGTGTAACGTATCCCTCCGCCGGACCAGAGTGTGTAACGTATCCCTCCGCCGGACCAGAGTGTGTAACGTATCCCTCCGCCGGACCAGAGTGTGTAACGTATCCCTCCGCCGGACCAGAGTGTGTAACGTATCCCTCCGCCGGACCAGAGTGTGTAACGTATCCCTCCGCCGGACCAGAGTGTGTAACGTATCCCTCCGCTGGACCAGAGTGTGTAACGTATCCCTCCGCCGGACCAGAGTGTGTAACGTATCCCTCCGCTGGACCAGAGTGTGTAACGTATCCCTCCGCCAGACCAGAGTGTGTAACGTATCCCTCCGCCGGACCAGAGTGTGTAACGTATCCCTCCGCCGGACCAGAGTGTGTAACGTATCCCTCCGCCGGACCAGAGTGTGTAACGTATCCCTCCGCCGGACCAGAGTGTGTAACGTATCCCTCCGCCGGACCAGAGTGTGTAACGTATCCCTCCGCCGGACCAGAGTGTGTAACGTATCCCTCCGCCGGACCAGAGTGTGTAACGTATCCCTCCGCCGGACCAGAGTGTGTAACGTATCCCTCCAACACTAACCCCCCCAAAATAAGCAATTATTCTTGACACTGACTGTGTGCCTTCCCGGTTCTCGGCAAGTTTTCCACAGGACATCTGAAGACGAATAACCTCAGCAGTTTCACATACACACATGCACACACACATGGCTATATGGTTCAATATAAATGGCATGAGCTGCGTATACTTGGTTAATTGTTGATCTCTTTCTCTCACATGTTCAGCTGCTGTTTGAAAGGCGCCTCACACTCAAAGACTAATCCATCATGTTCAAAGTAGATCAATCAAACTTATTGCTTGTGAATCAATAAACACACAAGCACAGGTTTATAGCTGTTAAATAAGAGATTGTTATATGTCCAGCAGACAACTATCTCTGCATGCAGTCTGAGAGAACATGAACAGAGGTGATACTGTGTCCTTGCTACCGATTTTTCACCCTTTTACAGGATCAGCTGATAATTGTCATGAAATTATGTCATATCTTCACTGACAATGCAATTTCTCTCAAGCCCAGAGCTAAAAGCATGATTCATATGAATGAGGAAAAAGTCATTTGCATAAGGAATGATGGCAGGAAGTCTACTCAAGCATTTGAATTCAAGCTGAGTGCATTCTGCCTGCAGCAATCTCTCAGCTCCAATCTCTGCCTCTGAATAAATCATTGTAGGTGCACATCTGGTTCCTCAGCGAGCGAGGTGAGGAAAGAGACCAAGAGAGCCATGATGGAAATTAGCAAGAAAAGAAACCATAGCAGGTGATAAAAGGTGGAGATGCTTGAGAGAATGAAGGAGAGATATGACCGATGGGAAGGTTGATGAAGTAGGAGGAAGATACAAATTATCTTTCAAAGACACCAGAGAGTCCCATCATTTAGGAAACCCTTCCTCTGACCACCGTCAGCCTGCAACCCAAAGGCCTGATGGGAAAAGTTCAGAACCCTTCAACAGGTGTGCTCAGCTCTGTGTGCATCCGCCACGTTAAAAACAACTTTTAATGATGAAACATGAATGTTCTGGTGTGAAAAGAGAACTCAGAAAGCTGGTGGAGCCTGATGGAGATATTATCTTTTTGACTACCGTAAAACCAGGACGCGTCAAGTCCACCTTCTAGTTCTGGGTCATCCTCTTCATCATGCCGATCAGGTCTCCCGTTCCACCTCATCACCATGAGAATCTCGCGTTCCACCTCATCACCATGAGAATCTCCCGTTCCACCTCATCACCATGAGAATCTCCCGTTCCACATCATCACCATGAGAATCTCCCATTCCACCTCATCACCATGAGAATCTCCCGTTCCACCTCATCACCATGAGAATCTCCCGTTCCACCTCATCACCATGAGAATCTCCCGTTCCACATCATCACCATGAGAATCTCCCGTTCCACCTCATCACCATGAGAATCTCCCGTTCCACCTCATCACCATGAGAATCTCCCGTTCCACATCATCACCATGAGAATCTCCCGTTCCACCTCATCACCATGAGAATCTCCCGTTCCACCTCATCACCATGAGAATCTTCTGTTCCACCTCATCATAATGAGAATCTCGCGTTCCACCTCATCACCATGAGAATCTCCCGTTCCACATCATTACCATGAGAATCTCTCGTTCCACCTCATCATGATGAGAATCTCGCGTTCCACCTCATCACCATGAGAATCTCGCGTTCCACCTCATCACCATGAGAATCTCCCGTTCCACATCATCACCATGAGAATCTCGCGTTCCACCTCATCATAATGAGAATCTCGCGTTCCACCTCATCACCATGAGAATCTCCCGTTCCACCTCATCTTGATGAGAATCTCGCGTTCCACCTCATCATAATGAGAATCTCCCGTTCCACCTCATCATAATGAGAATCTCGCGTTCCACCTCATCACCATGAGAATCTCCCGTTCCACATCATCACCATGAGAATCTCCCGTTCCACCTCATCTTGATGAGAATCTCGCGTTCCACCTCATCACCATGAGAATCTCCCGTTCCACCTCATCTTGATGAGAATCTCGCGTTCCACCTCATCACCATGAGAATCTCCCGTTCCACCTCATCATAATGAGAATCTCGCGTTCCACCTCATCACCATGAGACTCTCGCGTTCCACCTCATCATAATGAGAATCTCCCGTTCCACCTCATCACCATGAGAATCTTCCATTCCACCTCATCACAATGAGAATCTCCCGTTCCACATCATCACCATGAGAATCTCCCGTTCCACCTCATCATAATGAGAATCTCGCGTTCCACCTCATCACCATGAGAATCTCCCGTTCCACCTCATCACCATGAGAATCTCCCGTTCCACCTCATCACCATGAGAATCTCCCGTTCCACCTCATCATGATGAGAATCTCCCGTTCCACCTCATCATCATGAGAATCTCCCGTTCCACCTCATCATAATGAGAATCTCCCGTTCCACCTCATCATGATGAGAATCTCCCGTTCCACCTCATCATAATGAGAATCTCGCGTTCCACCTCATCATAATCAGAATCTCGCGTTCCACCTCATCACCATGAGAATCTCGCGTTCCACCTCATCATAATGAGAATCTCGCGTTCCACCTCTTCACCATGAGAATCTCCCGTTCCACCTCATCATAATGAGAATCTCGCGTTCCACCTCATCACCATGAGAATCTCCCGTTCCACCTCATCACCATGAGAATCTCCCGTTCCACCTCATCATGATGAGAATCTCCCGTTCCACCTCATCACCATGAGAATCTCCCGTTCCACCTCATCACCATGAGAATCTTGCGTTCCACATCATCATGATGAGAATCTCGCGTTCCACCTCTTCACCATGAGAATCTCCCGTTCCACCTCATCATAATGAGAATCTCGCGTTCCACCTCATCACCATGAGAATCTCCCGTTCCACCTCATCACCATGAGAATCTCCCGTTCCACCTCATCATGATGAGAATCTCCCGTTCCACCTCATCACCATGAGAATCTCCCGTTCCACCTCATCACCATGAGAATCTTGCGTTCCACCTCATCATGATGAGAATCTCCCGTTCCACCTCATCACCATGAGAATCTCCCGTTCCACCTCATCACCATGAGAATCTCCCGTTCCACCTCATCATAATGAGAATCTCGCGTTCCACATCATCACCATGAGAATCTCCCGTTCCACCTCATCATGATGAGAATCTCCCGTTCCACCTCATCATAATGAGAATCTCGCGTTCCACCACATCACCATGAGAATCTCCCGTTCCACCTCATCATAATGAGAATCTCCCGTTCCACCTCATCATGATGAGAATTTCCCGTTCCACCTCAACATGATGAGAATCTCCCGTTCCACCTCATCATGATGAGAATCTCCCGTTCCACCTCATCACCATGAGAATCTCCCGTTCCACCTCATCATGATGAGAATCTCCCGTTCCACCTCATCATAATGAGAATCTCCCGTTCCACCACATCACCATGAGAATCTCCCGTTCCACCTCATCATAATGAGAATCTCGCGTTCCACCTCATCACCATGAGAATCTCGCATTCCACCTCATCATAATGAGAATCTCGCGTTCCACCTCTTCACCATGAGAATCTCCCGTTCCACCTCATCATAATGAGAATCTCGCGTTCCACCTCATCACCATGAGAATCTCGCGTTCCACCTCATCATAATGAGAATCTCGCGTTCCACCTCATCATGATGAGAATCTCGCGTTCCACCTCATCACCATGAGAATCTCCCGTTCCACCTCATCACCATGAGAATCTCCCGTTCCACCTCATCATGATGAGAATCTCCCGTTCCACCTCATCATAATGAGAATCTCGCGTTCCACCTCATCACCATGAGAATCTCCCGTTCCACCTCATCACCATGAGAATCTCCCGTTCCACCTCATCATGATGAGAATCTCCCGTTCCACCTCATCACCATGAGAATCTCCCGTTCCACCTCATCACCATGAGAATCTCGCGTTCCACCTCATCATGATGAGAATCTCCCGTTCCACCACATCATGATGAGAATCTCCCGTTCCACCTCATCACCATGAGAATCTCCCGTTCCACCTCATCATGATGAGAATCTCCCGTTCCACCTCATCACCATGAGAATCTCCCGTTCCACCTCATCACCATGAGAATCTCCCGTTCCACCTCATCACCATGAGAATCTCCCGTTCCACCTCATCACCATGAGAATCTCCCGTTCCACCTCATCATAATGAGAATCTCGCGTTCCACATCATCACCATGAGAATCTCCCGTTCCACCTCATCATAATGAGAATCTCCCGTTCCACCTCATTACCATGAGAATCTCCCGTTCCACATCATCACCATGAGAATCTCCCGTTCCACCTCATCACCATGAGAATCTCCCGATCCACATCATCACCATGAGAATCTCCCGTTCCACCTCATCACCATGAGAATCTCCCGTTCCACCTCATCACCATGAGAATCTTCTGTTCCACCTCATCATAATGAGAATCTCGCGTTCCACCTCATCACCATGAGAATCTCCCGTTCCACATCATTACCATGAGAATCTCTCGTTCCACCTCATCATGATGAGAATCTCGCGTTCCACCTCATCACCATGAGAATCTCGCGTTCCACCTCATCACCATGAGAATCTCCCGTTCCACATCATCACCATGAGAATCTCGCGTTCCACCTCATCATAATGAGAATCTCGCGTTCCACCTCATCACCATGAGAATCTCCCGTTCCACCTCATCTTGATGAGAATCTCGCGTTCCACCTCATCATAATGAGAATCTCCCGTTCCACCTCATCATAATGAGAATCTCCCGTTCCACCTCATCATGATGAGAATCTCCCATTCCACCTCATCACCATGTGAATCTCCCGTTCCACCTCATCATGATGAGAATCTCCCGTTCCACCTCATCATGATGAGAATCTCCCGTTCCACCTCATCATGATGAGAATCTCCCGTTCCACCTCATCATGATGAGAATCTCCCGTTCCACCTCATCACCATGAGAATCTCCCGTTCCACATCATCACCATGAGAATCTCCCGTTCCACCTCATCATGATGAGAATCTCCCATTCCACCTCATCACCATGAGAATCTCCCGTTCCACCTCATCATGATGAGAATCTCCCGTTCCACCTCATCATGATGAGAATCTCCCGTTCCACCTCATCATGATGAGAATCTCCCGTTCCACCTCATCACCATGTGAATCTCCCGTTCCACCTCATCATGATGAGAATCTCCCGTTCCACATCATCATGATGAGAATCTCCCGTTCCACCTCATATTGATGAGAATCTCCCGTTCCACATCATTACCATGAGAATCTCCCATTCCACCTCATCACCATGAGAATCTCCCGTTCCACCTCATCATGATGAGAATCTCCCGTTCCACCTCATCATGATGAGAATCTCCCGTTCCACCTCATCATGATGAGAATCTCCCGTTCCACCTCATCACCATGTGAATCTCCCGTTCCACCTCATCATGATGAGAATCTCCCGTTCCACATCATCATGATGAGAATCTTCCGTTCCACCTCATATTGATGAGAATCTCCCGTTCCACCTCATCATAATGAGAATCTCGCGTTCCACCACATCACCATGAGAATCTCCCGTTCCACCTCATCATAATGAGAATCTCCCGTTCCACCTCATCATGATGAGAATTTCCCGTTCCACCTCATATTGATGAGAATCTCCCGTTCCACCTCATCATGATGAGAATCTCCCGTTCCACCTCATCACCATGAGAATCTCCCGTTCCACCTCATCATGATGAGAATCTCGCGTTCCACCTCATCATAATGAGAATCTCCCGTTCCACCACATCACCATGAGAATCTCCCGTTCCACCTCATCATAATGAGAATCTCGCGTTCCACCTCATCACCATGAGAATCTCGCGTTCCACCTCATCATAATGAGAATCTCGCGTTCCACCTCTTCACCATGAGAATCTCCCGTTCCACCTCATCATAATGAGAATCTCGCGTTCCACCTCATCACCATGAGAATCTCCCGTTCCACCTCATCACCATGAGAATCTCCCGTTCCACCTCATCACCATGTGAATCTCCCGTTCCACCTCATCACCATGAGAATCTCGCGTTCCACCTCATCACCATGAGAATCTCCCGTTCCACCTCATCACCATGAGAATCTCCCGTTCCACCTCATCACCATGAGAATCTCCCGTTCCACCTCATCATAATGAGAATCTCCCGTTCCACATCATCACCATGAGAATCTCCCGTTCCACCTCATCATAATGAGAATCTCCCGTTCCACCTCATTACCATGAGAATCTCCCGTTCCACATCATCACCATGAGAATCTCCCGTTCCACCTCATCACCATGAGAATCTCCCGTTCCACATCATCACCATGAGAATCTCCCATTCCACCTCATTACCATGAGAATCTCCCGTTCCACCTCATCATAATGAGAATCTCCCGTTCCACCTCATTACCATGAGAATCTCCCGTTCCACATCATCACCATGAGAATCTCCCATTCCACCTCATTACCATGAGAATCTCCCGTTCCACCTCATCATGATGAGAATCTCCCGTTCCACCTCATCATGATGAGAATCTCCCGTTCCACCTCATCATGATGAGAATCTCCCATTCCACCTCATCACCATGAGAATCTCCCGTTCCACCTCATCATGATGAGAATCTCCCGTTCCACCTCATCATGATGAGAATTTCCCGTTCCACCTCATCATGATGAGAATTTCCCGTTCCACCTCATCATGATGAGAAACTCGCGTTCCACCTCATCACCATGAGAATCTCCCGTTCCACCTCATCACCGTGAGAATCTCCCGTTCCACCTCATCACCATGAGAATCTCGCGTTCCACCTCATCACCATGAGAATCTCCCGTTCCACCTCATCACCATGAGAATCTCCCGTTCCACCTCATCACCATGAGAATCTCGCGTTCCACCTCATCACCATGAGAATCTCCCGTTCCACCTCATCACCATGAGAATCTCCCGTTCCACCTCATCACGATGAGAATCTCCCGTTCCACCTCATCATGATGAGAATCTCCCGTTCCACCTCATCATGATGAGAATCTCCCGTTCCACCTCATCATGATGAGAATCTCCCGTTCCACCTCATCACCATGAGAATCTCCCGTTCCACATCATCACCATGAGAATCTCCCGTTCCACCTCATCATGATGAGAATCTCCCATTCCACCTCATCACCATGAGAATCTCCCGTTCCACCTCATCATGATGAGAATCTCCCATTCCACCTCATCATGATGAGAATCTCCCGTTCCACCTCATCATGATGAGAATCTCCTGTTCCACCTCATCACCATGAGAATCTCCCGTTCCGCCACATCACCATGTGAATCTCCCGTTCCACCTCATCATGATGAGAATCTCCCGTTCCACATCATCATGATGAGAATCTCCCGTTCCACCTCATCATGATGAGAATCTCCCGTTCCACCTCATCACCATGTGAATCTCCCGTTCCACCTCATCATGATGAGAATCTCCCGTTCCACCTCATATTGATGAGAATCTCCCATTCCACCTCATCACCATGAGAATCTCCCGTTCCACCTCATCATGATGAGAATCTCCCATTCCACCTCATCACCATGTGAATCTCCCGTTCCACCTCATCATGATGAGAATCTCCCGTTCCACCTCATATTGATGAGAATCTCCCGTTCCACCTCATCACCATGAGAATCTCCCGTTCCACCTCATCACCATGAGAATCTCCCGTTCCACCTCATCACCATGAGAATCTCCCGTTCCACCTCATCATGATGAGAATCTTCCGTTCCACCTCATATTGATGAGAATCTCCCGTTCCACCTCATCATGATGAGAATCTCCCGTTCCACCTCATAATGATGAGAATCTCCCATTCCACATCATTACCATGAGAATCTACCGTTCCACCTCATCACCATGAGAATCTCCCGTTCCACCTCATCACCATGTGAATCTCCCGTTCCACCTCATCATGATGAGAATCTCCCGTTCCACCTCATCATGATGAGAATCTCCCGTTCCACCTCATCACCATGAGAATCTCCCGTTCCACCTCATCACCATGAGAATCTCCCGTTCCACCTCATCACCATGAGAATCTCCCGTTCCACCTCATCATGATGAGAATCTTCCGTTCCTCAATTTAATTCAATTTTAATTCAAAAGTTCTGGTATTTTCTAGGAGTTATTGCAGAAATCTTTTATATTCTGGTGGTTTCAGTTTCATTTTTATCCTCTTTATTAATGTTAAGGTTCATGCTAAGATTTTTATTTCTCCATCATACTTCTAATATAAATCAGGACAACAGCACCGGAAATCTCTAGTGATGAATATGTTGGTGTTTGGCAGAAATAAAGAAGGGGACCACTTTATGTCAAATTATACCACATAATGATTTATGACTCCTGTCATCCAATGAGAAGCTGCCACGTCACGAGTGGGCGTAACTTGGGTCAGGGGCGGTCCCTGGACCACGTGATGTCCGGAAATGACGCATGTCCGTACGCGTCGTCGCTCCTCCCCTCTCTATTTTCCACGCCTGTGCTTGGCATTTGCCTGGACATGTCCGGACATGTCTTCTGGACGTACGTCATGTCAGCATGTTAGGGGCATGTCCGAACGAGTCTACAGGTATAAAGAGGGGTCGGGGGGAAAAAGAAAATTAAAATTAAACGTCTAAGAGAAAGAGTAATAAAATAAGGTAAAGAAAGTTTTGGAAAAAGAAGGCATTACCTTCTCCATATGTGTGTCACTCTGATGCAGTCAGTATATCTTCAGCGATGAGACATGTGGTGTTTTTGCCTTTGAGTCTTTTGGGTCTACTGGAAAAGAGCAAACTTATCATGGGAAATGCAAAAAGTAGGATAAACAGAGTTTACTGGGTGGGAAGAGAGAAAAAAGTTTCTGCTGGCTGCAAAAATCCTCTCTGAGTCTGTTTGTATTTCCACCCCCTCCCTCTGTTGTAGTGACAAGCACCCCCCTTGTCTGCAGCAGGCTTTTTACCACCCTCTGTTCAGGTGTTTTCTGTGACTTTTGCATTGATAAACTATTGGAAAAAGAAGAAGAATTAAACTATTATGATAAATGCAAAAAGAGTGGTAAGAAATAGAAGTGTTAGAAAAAAACGTACTAATAAACGGGTGGGAAAAGAAAAGAAGTTTTTTTGCTCCTGCAGTCTGCAAAATCCTTTTTCCCCTCGGTGGTGGGACATGTGTTCTGTTGTTGGACTGAAAGAAGAGCAAAAAAGCCAACTTATTATATTTGTAGAGTTTTAACTGATAAAAGTTAACGGAGTACCTTTTTTCTCCACGTCTATCTGCTGCTCATGCGTTTTGAGTCTGTTTTTACTGAAGGAAGAGAAAAAAGTTCCTTTGACTGTCTCTGTTTAAATCCTGTAACCCCGGTATTTGCTGGGATAACTTACAGAGAAGTGTCAGCATGCTGTTAGCTGAGATAATACAAACAGAACCACATATTCTCGGTCAAAGTGAGCTTTTTTAATTGCTTACTCACCCCTCTAGCCGGGGGAAAAAAAGTTTTAAAACCAGACACCTGGTCCATGTTTAAGAGAAAAAGTTTCTTTAACCTATGGATGCTCATATATTTAACAGAAATGTCTGGTAAACATACGATAACTTACAGAGAAGTGTCAGCAAGCTGTTAGCTGAGATAATACAAACAGAACATTCTCTCTCTCTCTCAAAGTGAGCTTTTATTGCTTAATGACCCTCTAACGGTCAAGAAAAGCTGCCAACAACGGTTGCTTCTTGTCTGAAAGTTAAGTTAACGTACTTAACACGTACTTTGGTTCAGTTGACAATGTTGGGTCAGTTTTGTCCTGCAGGTTTTGCTCTGGCCTTATTCTCAAGTACTTTGAGCCTTTGTCCGAAAGCCAACTTCACTACATCAACTTTCCCGCCGATCTGAACGAGCTGAAAATAGTTTGCATTCCTCTAGTTGGGACAGGTGTCATCGCAGGTACTTCTCACATGGTTTCATAAAGTTATCAATGTTATACAAACTTTGTGAGGTGTTTAGTTTACCTGATTCCACATTTTCTACTTGCAAGTCTTCTCAGCACAATGTGTGGACCTTTTAAATGTAACCTGTGGTCCTGTTCACCGAATAATGCTGACGGCCGACACGCTGCATAACAGTAGCATAGAATGACCTTGTTAGCAGACTGATGTCGTAGCATTTTAACAGAGAAGTTTTTATATTAGCTAATATTAGTTATTAGATAATAAAACTTCAATCTTCCTTTGAGGGAATAATGAGAAAAACATTGTAATACTGCTTATATATTTTCACTTTCATTGGTTTGCATTTTTTGCATTGGTTTGCAGCGAAGCATCAAAACTGTCTTGAATCTTTGAGGTGTTACCAGTGAAGCTGAATAGATAAATGCTGATGATGACTATTTGTTTACGAGAAATGTTTTATCCATCTTTTTATATTGCAATTTCAACTTCTAATTTCCCATTTCTGAGCAGCAGTGCAAATGTTGTAAAGCAGCAATTTGTGTTGCAAAACCCCAGTAAGATGTTGAGCAATTCAGGCACATACATGTTGATATAATGCAACTAAGACTGATTTAGAAACAAAGCCGAAATTGTTGCCAAAACTGATGAATAATATCCTTTTTAGGGAAAAAGTACCTTTCAGTCACTACACAACAATGTTATGTTTGTATCAAATAAATGTGTTGTATGTTATGTGATTTAATTATGTGACTAAATAAAGAAGTTGCATTACGTCCGTTTTAAGAAAATGGAGCGAAGAAAAATCAGCCCTGCTTTAAACCGCTGTGTCGTCATCTGGATCAAGTGGTAAATAACAATAAACACATCAGTTTTTCTCTACAAAACGCAGCGCTTTATCTCAGTCATGCTACAAATAACAGCTGCATTGATCCGACAAGAATACCGTCTCACGTCCTTCTCATCAACATAACCTACTTTTTAATTCATGTTTTCAGCAAAGTCTACTGCCCAATAAGTGTGTGTACTTATTTTTATATTTTTTCAGTTGTTTCCACAATAAGATGACACAGCAGTTGTAATATTTCCTTTTGTCTGGTTTCAGTTAGCATAGCGAGGTTCTGCTTATTGCAGTTTACTTGTGATGATAGTAACTGTCGGGTTGGGTGGAGTAGAGCGCTCACCGAGATGAAACATACATGAAGCCGTTTTGGATTTTCTCTGAGCTACAAAAGTATACTAAGAGGAAATGCTAAACTAATTCTAAATGCGGCATTTTTAGGTTTGAAGTATAAGATTTATAGTGGGATTAAGGTTTGTAAATGTAGATCTGATATCAGTACTGTAAAATCCAGAATGAGGAAACTTGTACTTACCTGTTTGTTTGTCACTGAGAAATGAAACACGCTTCTTTTTTAACAGTTTGTCTGGGATCATTCTAACTACGTTGTTCTCTTTGTCCAATAAGCATGTCTGAAAGTGACCTGGGCCTTTCCCCGGAGGAGATCCGGCTCCACACCACCAGCCAGGGGTCTGACTCTCACCACACCGCGTTGGAACAGCCATCACCACCGCCATGCAACTCAGGACCACTTCTTTTTATCATGTTTTCATATCTTATGTTTACACATCGGCTGGTTTTCTACATAGTTTTTTGTGATCTCGACATTTGTAATATTTAGATATGAGGTTCTTTATTTGTGGTAAATGGGAAAATGTGTGTCTAAGTCCAGTGCATCTTCTCCAAAATGCATAACAGATATGGCTTCATTTCCGTTTCATAACTTGACTGAATGAAGGATTCTTTTGTCCGTGCAGCTAAAAAGGGGTTTATGTTATATCACTTTACTAGATGTGATTAATACATCTAATTTGTACTTTATCTAATTTACGTTTATCAGTAAAAAATGTTAACACTGTGAAAATATCATTTTCTTTGTGAAAACAACTTTTATTGGGTTGGAATGATATTTTTCTTCTGAAGTAATTTCTTGCTTTCTTTCAGCTTTTCTTCACTATTTTCCATTCCAAGCTTCTTGGCACGGCGGATGGAGATATATTTGTGCTACAACGCACTTTTTTCAGGCCCTAGCTGTCGTAAGTAATCCGGAAGTCCAGGAATAAAAACAAAAAAAGCAGATATAGATATGAATCATAATGAATCATGTTTCTCTCATGAACATGATTTCTGTTTTGCTTCATGATGAAAGGTTTTCTTCTGACAGTCCGGCTTCCGCAGCGCAAAGAAAAGAAAAAGCTTGTTAGCTGAAGAAATGGTTGTAATTGGAGCCAATGTGTGAGCATGTCTGAGTTCTTGTCTTGTAACTTTAACCAGGGTGCGTAGTAAGTCCTGCTGCAGGAGGAGTGGGATTCTGGTCCTGGTGGTAAAACCTACCTGAGCCAAACAGCTCCTGCAAAGTGTCCCAGTTTTCTGACGGAGTCCCAGTCGCTGACCTCCAGCACGTGGCTGCAATCAGGAACACCGCTCCGACTGGAAGGTAGCTGGAACAGAAAGTACGTGCAGAAAGAGTTTATCAAAGCTCATGCAACTGCTGAGAAAGTGTCGTTCCCAGTAAGAATTCAGGTGCAGCTCGGTAGCCTTTGAAAAACACCAGAAATTTACAGGGATAAAATATTAACTCTTTTTTTTTAATTATTTGAGTAAAAATAGTTACCAAATAAAATCTTCTGCTTTTTCTAAACTTTCACAACAATGTGGAGTAAAAGGATGTTTTTTTACTTCAGTATTAAGGAGGAAGCAAGATGCAGGTCCAGAACGTTGGATCCTGAACATAACCGTCCACCGGCTTCTTTTTCCTGACATACACAGTGACTGTCGTGTTTTCATCACACTTCTACACTTCACAAATAATATTAGCAAACTGGATACAGAGAGGAAGAGACTATATTTACCGTTGTCATCCCGGGAGTTTCTCCATCTCCTGGTGCTGGAACATTCCTCATCTCAGAGGCCAGAGTTATCACAGCGCGGCCAGGATACATAAAACTTGGCAGTTTTTTCGACAAATTAGTAAAAGTACTGATAGGAAATGATGAGAAAACAACAAGAGAAACTTCAAGTCATTTAAAGAAAAACCAGAACAAACTATGATGGAGCATATCTGTCCCTGCTTGACCAGTAATAGTAATAATTAATGGGGGGTAACAATGAGTCCACAGTCTTTAGCATGTACCTAAATATTATCTAATATTTTGAAGCCAAACAAGTTGCACCACCACCGCTTGGGTACTTTTCATCCTCGACACAAAGAAAAGCCTGCAGGTTACTTTCTATCCAACTATCATATATAGCAAAGTTATTTTACTAAAGCATGGAAAACTCCTCTCACCTGAAGTAGTTTGCAAAGATTCCAGGTTTAAAATGTTTCAGCAGAAGAACGGATCATAAGACTGACACGGTTTTAATTAAAGTATCTTTGATTTGATCATAGTTACCTACAAGCCGGCCACTAAACTAGTCCTACAACATGAAGCAAACTAAATATGATTGATAGCTGCCTTAATAACGTGTCTATTTACAGGTTTTGTGATAAAAGCGAGTCTTACCAACAGCCAGGGACAGGAGAGCGGATACCATTACGTACAAAAGTGTTTGTATTGCAGCGTTCCTGGAGGGCTCCACACTTCACACCTGATGAAATCAAACCACAACCCAGGTGTTACAACCTGCAAACCAAAGGCTAATAGTTTCATCACTGATAGCTGTTCAGTCAGTGTGAGACAGAAAGATCTGCTTGTTCCAACAGCAACAATCACAAATGGAGACGGTATAAGTAGAGAATTGAGAAACTTCTTTCATTTTCTTCTTATCTGTTTCTAAAATAGAAGAAAGACTCTTCCCCAGCCTGATAAAGACGCTAATTGGAGGGAAAAGTCCGACTGACGAAGCAAATTCTCTGGAACAACATAAACAGTTCTTTTTTTAATTCTGTGTAAACAGAATGAAGCGCCTCACAGTGACTAATATTAGCTAATATAAAAACTTCTCTGTTAAAATGTTACGACATCAGTCTGCTAACAAGGTCATTCTATGCTACTGTTATGCAGCGTGTCGGCCGTCAGCATTATTCGGTGAACAGGACCACAGGTTACATTTAAAAGGTCCACACATTGTGCTGAGAAGACTTGCAAGTAGAAAATGTGGAATCAGGTAAACTAAACACCTCACAAAGTTTGTATAACATTGATAACTTTATGAAACCATGTGAGAAGTACCTGCGATGACACCTGTCCCAACTAGAGGAATGCAAACTATTTTCAGCTCGTTCAGATCGGCGGGAAAGTTGATGTAGTGAAGTTGGCTTTCGGACAAAGGCTCAAAGTACTTGAGAATAAGGCCAGAGCAAAACCTGCAGGACAAAACTGACCCAACATTGTCAACTGAACCAAAGTACGTGTTAAGTACGTTAACTTAACTTTCAGACAAGAAGCAACCGTTGTTGGCAGCTTTTCTTGACCGTTAGAGGGTCATTAAGCAATAAAAGCTCACTTTGAGAGAGAGAGAGAATGTTCTGTTTGTATTATCTCAGCTAACAGCTTGCTGACACTTCTCTGTAAGTTATCGTATGTTTACCAGACATTTCTGTTAAATATATGAGCATCCATAGGTTAAAGAAACTTTTTCTCTTAAACATGGACCAGGTGTCTGGTTTTAAAACTTTTTTTCCCCCGGCTAGAGGGGTGAGTAAGCAATTAAAAAAGCTCACTTTGACCGAGAATATGTGGTTCTGTTTGTATTATCTCAGCTAACAGCATGCTGACACTTCTCTGTAAGTTATCCCAGCAAATACCGGGGTTACAGGATTTAAACAGAGACAGTCAAAGGAACTTTTTTCTCTTCCTTCAGTAAAAACAGACTCAAAACGCATGAGCAGCAGATAGACGTGGAGAAAAAAGGTACTCCGTTAACTTTTATCAGTTAAAACTCTACAAATATAATAAGTTGGCTTTTTTGCTCTTCTTTCAGTCCAACAACAGAACACATGTCCCACCACCGAGGGGAAAAAGGATTTTGCAGACTGCAGGAGCAAAAAAACTTCTTTTCTTTTCCCACCCGTTTATTAGTACGTTTTTTTCTAACACTTCTATTTCTCACCACTGTTTTTGCATTTATCATAATAGTTTAATTCTTCTTCTTTTCCAATAGTTTATCAATGCAAAAGTCACAGAAAACACCTGAACAGAGGGTGGTAAAAAGCCTGCTGCAGACAAGGGGGGTGCTTGTCACTACAACAGAGGGAGGGGGTGGAAATACAAACAGACTCAGAGAGGATTTGTCAGGGTTTTGTTTATGGTTTGTGTATTTGCTCCTGAGGTAATTTGTTTTTCCTTTTTTTTCCCCCTCTTTGTTTTAGGCTGTGCAGCAGCCCTGGGCGTGTCAGCACACCTGCATCTCATCATCGCTCCCTCCAGTACTTAAGAGAGGGTTGCCTCTCTCAGTCTTTGCCAGATGGTCGTCAGTGGTGCACAGCTCTTGGTTGTGTGTGGCTGCCCAGGACTGCTGCCTGCATTGCTCCTGAGTTAGAATTTATTATTTTTCCCTAGTGTTTTTGTGAAGTTGCTCACTTTTTTTATTTTTTTTTTTGAGCAATTAAAAGAATTATTGCCCCCTGTAAACCTTCTGTGGTTGTGTCTCTGTCTGGCATTTTGGGTCTGGTTCCGGCAAACATGACAGAACCATCTGGCCAAGAAGACCCCGCCAGTCCAGAGACATTACGACAAGCGTTGGCTGCACAAGGTGCGCTTGTGGGCCAACATGACCAGTCCCTCCATCAAATTATGGCTTCCTTACAGACTTTGGGTTCCAGTGTATCTGCTTTAAGCCAAGAGCTAAGGACGGTCGCTAGTCACGTGTCGGCCTTTGTGACTCCACCAGCAGACACCGCCACTCCTGTGTCTGTCCCAGTGATCCATCCACGGGAGCCCCATATTCCCACACCTGAGAGGTATTATGGTGAACTAGGCTCTTGTGGTCGATTCCTTCTCCAGTGCTCTCTTGTCTTCAATCTTCAGCCAACCACCTATACAACCGACCAAGCTAAGGTCACCTTTGTAGTCAGTCTACTGACCGGGCGGGCTGCCAATTGGGCCACTGCAATATGGGATCATAATCCAGCGCTTCGCTCATCATTTGATCTCTTCACCTCTGAGATGAAGAGAGCATTCGACCGTCCTATTCGTGGACGAGAGGCTGCCAGTCAACTTCTTTCGCTAAAACAGGGTGCCAGGTCAGTAGCGGATTTTTCTATTGACTTCTTAACTCTGGCAGCAGAGAGCGGATGGGAGGAGACTGCTCTTCAGGATGTTTTTTTGAGGAGTCTAAATGATTCAATCCGTGATGAACTAGTTCTCCGTGACGAATGTGACTCTTTGCAAGCTCTCATGCAGTTGGCCACCAAGATGGATAACCGCCTCAGGGAGAGGCGGCGGGAACGTAGTGCTCACTCTGGACTTCTTCTTTCCCGACATCCAGCTCTGCTACCTACAGCTGCCGTGGGATCATCCCCCACGCTACCAGGTTCAGCTCCATCTCCGGCTTGGCTTGATGAACCCATGCAGCTGGGTCGAACTGGGCTCACCCCTGCTGAGCGAGAGAGGAGATTCTGACAGAGACTCTGCTTCTACTGTGGTCAACCTGGTCACCTACTGCCGAACTGTCCTTTGCGGTCAAAAGATTAGACCCATTCGAGGTAAGAGGAGTCCGAATGGGTCATATCTCAAATCCTCCTCTAGTCTACAGTCACCGTACCCAGTTAACCTCTGTTTTATTAGTTGGTCAAGCTTCAATACCTTTTTCACCTTTTATTGACTCTGGGGCAGATGAAAATTTCATTGATGAATCCATTGTTAAAAAGCATTCCATTCCTTTGGTGCAGCTCTCTGAGACCCGAACCATTTATGCAGTTGATGGCAGAGTTCTGGCTAGGGTAACTCATCAGACCCAGCCAGTAACCCTGTTAACCTCAGGTAATCACCGAGAGGAGATCCAATTCTTGGTCATTCATTCTCCCCACTCCCCTCTCATCCTTGGTCTCCCTTGGTTAAAGACACATAATCCCCATTTGGACTGGTCAAAGGGTACTATAATTTGTTGGAGTACATTCTGCCATGTACATTGTCTGAAGTCTGCTTTATCTCCCCAGGGTGTTCTAATGCCTAAGGTGCCTGATCCACCAGACCTCTCCTCCGTGCCTGCTATTTACCATGACCTTGCTACTGTTTTCAGCAAGGAACGAGCACTATCCTTACCCCCCCATCGTCCATACGATTGTAAGATTGATATTTTGCCTGGAGCCAAGCTACCCTCCAGCAGACTTTATAACCTCTGTCGTACTGAAAGAGAGGCTATGGAGACATACATAAAGGACTCCCTGTCAGCTGGAATCATACGCCCATCTTCCTCTCCTGTTGGTGCGGGTTTCTTTTTTGTGGGTAAGAAGGACGGCACTCTTCGTCCATGTATCGATTACAGGGGTTTGAATGAGATCACAGTCAAGAATAAATATCCCCTGCCACTGCTTGATTCTGCCTTCCATTTTCTTCACCAAGCCTCCCAGTTTACTAAACTGGATTTGAGAAATGCCTACCACCTGGTCAGGATCAAAGAAGGAGACGAGTGGAAAACTGCCTTTAACACCCCACTAGGTCATTTTGAATACCTTGTTATGCCATTTGGCTTGACAAATGCTCCTGCGGTTTTCCAGGCCCTTGTTAATGACATTTTACAGGACATGCTGAACAGATTTGTTTTTGTGTATCTTGATGACATCCTCATCTTCTCCCAATCACTAGAGGAACATCAGAGTCACGTCAGACTTGTCCTCCAGTGCCTCCTAGAAAATGGCCTCTTTGTGAAGGCGGAGAAATGCGACTTTCATTCAAAGTCTGTGAGTTTTCTTGGTTTCATTATACAAGAGGGCGAGATGGTTCCTGATCCTGCCAAGATCAGAGCTGTGGTGGAATGGCCAGTCCCTGAGTCCAGGAAGCAACTTCAGAGGTTCCTTGGATTTGCCAATTTTTACAGACGCTTCATCAGAGACTACAGTAAGGTGGCTGCACCTCTCACTCAACTCACTTCAATACTGCAAAGATTCAAATGGACACCTGAGGCAGACAAGGCTTTTATTAAGCTAAAGCCATTATTTACCAATGCTCCAGTCCTCACTCACCCGGACCCCACCAAACAATACATCGTTGAGGTTGATGCCTCTGATTCAGGAGTAGGAGCAGTGTTATCACAAAGGTCGGCTCAAGATGACAGAATACACCCTTGTGCCTACTTTTCACGTCGTTTGTCACCTGCAGAACGCAACTATGACGTTGGGAACCGCGAACTGCTAGCAGTGGTATTGGCATTGGGGGAGTGGCGTCACTGGCTGGAGGGAGCGGAGCACCCATTTATCGTCTGGACTGACCATAAGAATCTCTCTTACCTCCGGTCAGCCAAGAGGTTAAACCCCCGACAAGCCAGGTGGTCCTTGTTTCTTGACAGATTCAACTTTACTCTTACCTACAGACCTGGATCCAGAAATGTGAAGCCGGATGCACTCTCTCGTCAATCAGAAGATGAACCAACCAGCACCCCATCTGAGACAATACTTCCTCCTTCCTGTGTTTTGGGTGCTGTCCTATGGGAGGTGGAACAAAGGATTCAGGAAGCTCTTCAGGTACAACCTCCACCTGACAATGTCCCTGATAACCGCTTGTTTGTTCCAACTCCTCTCAGATCCCAAGTCCTGCAATGGGCTCATTGCTCTGAAATCGCCTGTCACCCTGGAATTCACTGGACTCTGGAGCTCCTCCGTCAGCGTTTTTGGTGGCCATCCATCTGTAAGGACACTTGTGAGTTTGTTTCAGCTTGTACAACCTGTGCCAGAGGGAAGACTTCCAATCAGTCACCTGCGGGTCCGCTCCATCCGCTCCCTATACCTCATCGTCCTTGGTCCCACATTGCAGTGGATTTTGTCACGGGTCTTCCTGTATCTCAAGGACACTCTACAATCCTCACCATTGTTGACCGTTTTTCCAAGGGGGTGCATTACGTCCCCTTACCCAAACTGCCTTCGGCCTTTGAAACAGCAGAGTTATTGGTCACCCACATATTCCGTCTCCATGGAATCCCTACAGATATTGTCTCTGATCGTGGTCCCCAGTTTTCATCTCAGGTCTGGCGAGCATTCTGTAGGGCGTTGGGGGCAACAGCCAGTCTCTCTTCTGGATATCATCCTCAATCCAATGGCCAGACAGAGCGGGCCAATCAGAGCCTTGAGACAGCCCTTCGATGTGCCCTCCTGGTCCCAGCATCTTCCCTGGATTGAATATGCCCACAACTCCTTCTCCTCCTCTGCTACTGGTATGTCACCATTCATGTGCATGTTTGGGTTCCAGCCTCCGCTTTTCCCTTCACAAGAACTGGAGGTGGCAGTTCCGTCTGTCCAGGAGCACGTCCAATGCTGTCGGCGAGTGTGGCAACAGGCACGGGATGCCCTGTTAAGGACAAACACCAGGTACAAACGCTTGGCTGACCGTCATCGTGCCCCCACACCAGTGTATCGGCCAGGTCAGAAGGTTTGGTTATCATCCAAGGATCTTCCCCTCCAAGTTGAGTCTCGTAAACTGGCTCCCCGTTATATTGGTCCCTTTGCAGTGGACAGGGTTGTTAATCCTTCCGCTGTACGTCTCAAGCTTCCCCGTTCTTTGTCTGTGCACCCCACTTTTCATGTATCCTTGCTGAAACCTGTTTCTTCATGTCCTCTGAGCCCTCCGGCCGTTCCCCCTCCACCCCCCCGGGTTGTTGATGGTCACCCTGCTTTTACTGTTGACAGGGTTTTGGATGTGCGTCGTCGTGGGCGGGGCCTTCAGTACCTGGTTGACTGGGCGGGCTATGGTCCGGAGGAGAGGTCTTGGATCCCGCGGCGTTTCATTTTGGACCCTGGGCTTTTGAGGGTTTTTTATAGGGATCGCCCGGGTGCGCCTGGTGCTCCGCCAGGTGGCGGTTCTTGAGGGGGGGGGTACTGTCAGGGTTTTGTTTATGGTTTGTGTATTTGCTCCTGAGGTAATTTGTTTTTCCTTTTTTTTCCCCCTCTTTGTTTTAGGCTGTGCAGCAGCCCTGGGCGTGTCAGCACACCTGCATCTCATCATCGCTCCCTCCAGTACTTAAGGAGGGCTGCCTCTCTCAGTCTTTGCCAGATGGTCGTCAGTGGTGCACAGCTCTTGGTTGTGTGTGGCTGCCCAGGACTGCTGCCTGCATTGCTCCTGAGTTAGAATTTATTATTTTTCCCTAGTGTTTTTGTGAAGTTGCTCACTTTTTTTATTTTTTTTTTTGAGCAATTAAAAGAATTATTGCCCCCCTGTAAACCTTCTGTGGTTGTGTCTCTGTCTGGCATTTTGGGTCTGGTTCCGGCAAACATGACAGGATTTTTGCAGCCAGCAGAAACTTTTTTCTCTCTTCCCACCCAGTAAACTCTGTTTATCCTACTTTTTGCATTTCCCATGATAAGTTTGCTCTTTTCCAGTAGACCCAAAAGACTCAAAGGCAAAAACACCACATGTCTCATCGCTGAAGATATACTGACTGCATCAGAGTGACACGCATATGGAGAAGGTAATGCCTTCTTTTTCCAAAACTTTCTTTACCTTATTTTATTACTCTTTCTCTTAGACGTTTAATTTTAATTTTCTTTTTCCCCCCGACCCCTCTTTATACCTGTAGACTCGTTCGGACATGCCCCTAACATGCTGACATGACGTACGTCCAGAAGACATGTCCGGACATGTCCAGGCAAATGCCAAGCACAGGCGTGGAAAATAGAGAGGGGAGGAGCGACGACGCGTACGGACATGCGTCATTTCCGGACATCACGTGGTCCAGGGACCGCCCCTGACCCAAGTTACGCCCACTCGTGACGTGGCGCACGCTGATTGGCTCACAGAGGGGGTGGGACTTCCTGTTCATTAAGCCACGCCCACTTGTAAAGTGGTCCCCTTCTTTATTGGCAGATATTGTATATAAAACAATTGTTCATAAGAATTCTCTTTACATGGAATATACCCGCTTTAATTACAGAGATGTTGAGACTTCAACTCGACTGTCCACCTGTAAAGGTGGATCCTGGACATCACAGAATGCATTTTGTTCTTAATGGTTGTAAAAATATTTTTAGTGTGATTTATGGGACAGTTTTGTCCTGAAAACAGAACAACATACGCATTGACTGATCAAACTAACTCTGGGTTCCTGTTTTCACGGGGGCCACAGAGCAGCTGTGCTGATGGCCCCCAGATGGCTAGAAGCAGCCCTGCTTCTAATACTCGAGTACTGATCCTCACCCTGATCATCTTTATGTGTACTATGTTTTTATTTTTTACATATTACAGAGTATTACCCTGTCTGATCACAGGATTCACAATATCCAACAGTCATAACATCAAACCAGTGCAATGCGGCGAAAACAAGGTTTTTAATCCGCTGAATTACAGCAAAATAATTGTTTTACTTTGCTTTGATCATCCTTAACTCTTCATATAAAACATATCCAGTGGATTCAGATGTTTTTATGTTCCTGCAGCTGATAGAAAACATTCACCTCCTGACAGTTAAATTCATGCCTGTCGGGTGTGAATTTGGTTTCTCCATGCATATAAAACCACTCACTTCAATGATATGATATGCCAGCATAGTTAATCTTCCTGACATTTAAAAACATTGTGTTGCTCCTCACAATTACACTGTGTCAATGGAGGAACAGCTGATACCGCTGACGTCTGGACTGAAAAGCGTTTCAGCATACCAATGAGTCTCAGGGTTAAAGGTCAAACTGAACAACCTTGAGTTCCTTTCACAAGAGAAATCCATCTTTGAAGCATCATATGGTTTGTCTCTTGTTTGTCTCTTCATCATCATCATCTCGCTTCATACATATGAGGAGGGCAGGAAAATTTATGGAAGTTTTCAAATGAATTTTATACTAATCTGTTCAATTTAAAGACATTGAGGCAAATTTGTTGTTTTAATGCAGTCAAACCCAGGTCAGACTAGACGAGTGTGAAGCCAGACTGTGTCTCCACTAACCATACGGCTTGACATTTAATATTCAGTAAAAAAAAATTCCAGCCTGTTTTTCATACCTTGGTGGTCTTTGATAAAACATCCATCATAAAATCTGACCAAACCCGACTTTTTAAACAAGATTTGTGTTTTGTTCCTCAGGCCCACGGTGTCCTACAAGGCTTCTAAAACAAGTTGTTTTTTCTGTTGTTTTTTTTTTATAAAGGACTTATGAGGGGTGGTACATAAGTAAAATAAACTTATTTATTTGAAAATAAGTTCATTTGAACAAAAATAAGCAGAAATGTTTCCAACCAATAAAATAAACTCATCATGACTCTGTGACTGTGTTGTATATTGTCATTGTCATGTAGCTCAGTGGTGTCTTAACAGTCCTCATCCCTGCTTGTGTTGTAGAGTTGTTACTGGAGGATTCCACCAGGATGTGCATGACGGACCTTGGATCACAAAGATGCTGGATTTGTAGGATCGAAACGGAATTCCAAACACAGAGCCAGTGGAGAAGGTCAGTCATTGTTTCATTTAGAGATCACAGAAGAAGCATCGGAGAACCAAACTATCATAGACGGTGACTATTGTAGACCCTGACGATCGTTTACTATCAGCCCTAATAATTGGAGACCATAAAAATCATAGATCCGACCTATCATAAGCAAAGACTTTCATTGACCCCAACTATAATAAACGGTGACTATCGTAGACACCAACTATCATACACCCAGATTCTTGTAAACTGAAACTACCAAAACTATGTTTTGCCCAGTCTCGGGGTTCCTGAACACAACATGAAAAAAACATCCTTCAGATTGAATCAGACTGGCTCCCATGGTTTAAGCGAAAAGAATTTGTATTAACTTACAATATGAAGTGGGTTAACAAAGAACGACTGATTTAAAAACATATCAGGGACCTGAATCTTAAAGTGAACAAACACCAACATAACAGACAAAACAAGTCCTATGCTCTTACTCAGCTTACCTATTTGAAAAGACTACAAAAACAAAAACAGGTTCTTACCTCCCGACGTTACAAAAAACAGGAGAAAGCTCAAAGAAAAGAGGCAGCTGACTGCTGTTCAACAAATACTCTGCACAAAAACAAGAAGCACTCTTTACACTCTGCCAGGATGATACAAGATAAAGGATTATGCGCTGCATCCCCCGAAGCTCCCAATCAGGTCTTTGGTTCTTCTTCCTTTTAAACGCAGATCGGCCAATCACGCCCCAACTCGTCTCCCCGGGCAGTCTAATCCTGGGAGGGCAATGCCTTCCATCTGTCGTCGCTGGTACACTTATTCACAAAAATATTTACAAATAAACACATACACACAACATAAGGACCGCAGTTATTACACCCTCACCCCCAAGAATAAACCTTCATCACATGGCATAAAAAAATAGTTTTTTCCTTATAAAACTGCGTTCTTTTTCACAAACAGAAAAATCACGCCTAACCTGTTTAAAAAGCATACATCTTTCTTGTTTATTGTTCTAAAAACCCGGTATTTTGTACATAATTAAATAATGCTTTCTGTAATTCATGCCAGCAGCCAACAGCTGTCTAGCGCTGGCAAAAATTGGGTGCATGAATGCGCCGGCAGTGTGTTAAAGGTTGAACACTCCACTGTCGTGTTTAATTCAAAGAGGAGCTTGATAAGGCATCCACAATGACATTTTCAGAGCTCCATCCTTCCCTCACTCGTGAACAAGACCCCGAGATATTTAAACTCCTCCACTTGAGGCAGGACCTGACTCCCGACCCGGAGAGGGCAATCCACCCTATTCCGGCTGAGGACCATGGTCTCAGATTTGGAGGTGCTGATTCTCATCCCAGCCGCTTCACACTCGGCCGTGAATCGCTCAAGTGAGAGCTGGAGATCACGACCAGATGAAGCCAACAGGACCACGTCATCTGCAAAAAGCAGGGACCCAATCCTGAGGCCACCAAGTCGGATCCCCTCAACACCTCGGCTGCACCTAGAAATTCTGTCCATATAACAGTTATGAACTCCCTCCAAGGACTCCAGAAAGGGTGGGTACTCTGAACTGCTGTTCGGTGCATAAGCACAGACAACAGTCAGGACCCGTCCCCCCACCCGGAGGCGGAGGGAAACTACCCTTTCATCCACCGGGGTAAACCCCAACGTGCAGGCACCAAGCTGGGGGCTGATGAGAATGCCCACACCTGCTCGGCGCCTCCCACCATGAGCAACTCCAGAGTGGAAGAAGGTCCAGGCCCTTCTGCAGCCGGGGATCGAACTGCCAGGGTCCCCGCCCCTTGCTGCCGCCAAGCTCACATTGTACCCGACCCCTACGGCTCCTCCCGCAGATGGTGAACCCACGGGAGGTGGGGCCCGTGTAAGGCCAGGCCACCAGACGCTCGCTCTCGTACCCCACCTCCAGGCCTGGCTCCAGAGGGGGGTCCCGGTAACCCGCATCCGGGCAAGGGAACATTTATGCCCAGGTTTGTCGTCATCATGGAGGTCGATGAGCCATACTTAGTCTGGTCTCTCCCCTAGACACCTGTTTCCCATGGGTGACCCTACCAGGGGCATAAAGCCGCCAACAATATAGCTGCTAGGATCTTCAGGACCCACAAACCCCTCCACCACGATAAGGTGACGGCTCAGGGAGGGCCAAATCTGCAGGTTAAAATCCTGCAGAAGAATGGACCAACGCATCAGTCTCCGGTTTGCATCCGGTCTCCGGTTATGGGCTGGATACTTGAACCTAAATAAACTTTGAAGTTCTGCAGGGTGAGCAGCAAGACCAACACTTCTTTTTTCAATAGTTTGCTTGATGTTTATCGAACTTCTTAGAAGCATAGCAGACAGTACGATCTATCCCCTGCTCGTTTTCTAGCAGAAGAATTGCACCTGCACCTCGCAGACTGGTGTCCACTTCCAACTGACGAGCAAGGTCAGGTGCAGCAAGAACAGGTTAGCTGCACAGAGGAGCTTTGGCTGACTGAAAAGCAGCCTGACAAGCGGGAGTCCACACAAAACTCCATAGCGGACTAGCAAGGGCAATAAGAGGAGCAACAACATTAGAAAAGTTTCTGCAGAATCCTCTGTAGTACCCACACATGCCGAGGAAACGGCATTGTGCACGTCTCGACTGGGGAACAGGGATCTCCATCACAGCTTGCACCTTTGCTGCAACCGTTCGGACCTGCCTTTGACCCATCTATTTCCACAGATAAGTCACTGTTCCTTTCCAGAATTCACACTTAGCGAGGTTCAGCGTGAGAGACGCTTGGCATAAACGAGTAAAGATTGTAGACAGTGTTTTAAGATGCTTTGATCATTGTACCCGAATAGGTGACCACATCATGGAGATAAGCCTCACAGTTCAATTCAATTCAATTCAACTTCATTTATATAGCGTCAAATCACGGCGTCTCAAGACGCTTTACAGTTTTTCACTCCAGCCAGGCCTTTATGCATGAGGTGCTGGAATGTACTAGGAGCGTTTCGTAGACCAAACAGTATAACAATATACTGAAGGAAAGCATCAGGTGTTGAAAAACCTGAGATTTCTGAGGCTTGGGGAGTTAATGGGACCTGCCAGTAGCCTTTTAGAAGATCAAACTTTGTGACGTAATGGGCAGAACCCACCCGATCAATGCAATCCTCCATTCTTGGCAGTGAATGTGAATCGGGCTTTGTGACCACAAATACATTTCGCTAATCATTACAGGAGCGAGGAGTGCTGTCAGGCTTCGGAACCAACACACAGGGGGGAACTCCAAATACTGATGCTTGGGCCTGCTAGCCCCTGCTCAATTAAATAGCTCACATCCTGCTGCATGAGGACCCTTTTTGACGGGTTGACCCTGTAAGCATGCTGTTTGATAGGGGGATGACCCTGTACCTCAATATCATGACCCATAACAGAAGTTTGTCAAGGATGGTCAGAGAACAGAAGCAAATTATCCTCGATCAGCTAAATAATATAAGCTTGGGCAGACTCAGATAAATAAGTAAAAAACTATTCTAGATCATTCAGCACCTTGGATTTCTCAGACAAGCAACAGGAAGCAAACCATTTTTTTTTCTTCCAAACCATCATCAGATGGGTTATACTGTGGTGGAGATTCACACACCACAATCACCAGCGCATCAGCAGGTGGCACATAGGAGTTATCTCTGGAGTGTAACATTTTAACATATTCACGTGACACACACAGGATTTTCTATTACAATCAGGAGTTGTGGACCAGGAGAGCGGCATTGTAGAGTGGGGCCAGGCAACAACGGCACCCGAACCTGATCACCTGGCTGGAAGACCCTCAGCACAGATTTTTTTGTCAAAGTGCCATTTCAAATTGGCTTGAGCCTGTGCCAAGTTTTCTTGAGTCAGCTGACACACATGGTGAAGACATTCACAGAAGGAACTGACATAATCCAGTACGTTAGACTCTACCTGTCTGACAACCATTTTTCTTTAACGAAGTGCAGAGGACCGGTACCGTGTGGCCAAACACCAGGTCACAGGGACGTAAACCCAAGGACTGCTGTGGGGTTTCACTGACAGCAAACATACGCATCTCAGTCTCTCTGAGACTCTACACAGAACTTTCTCAGCATAGATTTAAGAACAAGCGCTGATTTTAAGAGTAGTGGTTTAGTCAGTTGGGAGAGTTACTGCTAGAGTTTCTGTCTTGGTTTTGGGTCTTTGTTTGCACTGCTGATGTCGGGCTCTGTCGTTAACACGTTTCACTAAGATCAACAACAGCTGAGTCTGTGACGCGGGTCACACTCCCTGTTCACTGCAAGCAGAAAGGAATAAACAGAAAGAGGCGGCGATTTTGAAAAAATTCTCGGATAACTAGACATTTCTAGAGCACCCTGAGACTCCGGGTGGTAAGGACTCGACTTTCAATGTTTTATGTCCAATTCTTTAACAACTTGTGTGAACACCGTAGACATGAAGTTTGTGCCTTGGTCTGTCTGGATCACTTTTGGTAACCCAAATGTGGAAAAACAAACTTGATAAACGCTTTCTTCACAGGTTTGGCTTTTAGTGTACGTAGAGATATTGCCTCTGGGTACCTTGTATCAGCACACAGTTAGGATGTACTGATGACCGGATTTGATTTTAGGTAAAGGGCCTACACAGTCCAATATAATCCTTTCAAATGGCTTCCCAAGCATGGGAATAGGATGTAAGGGTGGAACAGGCTGGATAGGCTTTTCTGCTATCTGTCATGTGTGGCAGGTGCAGCAGTACTTGGTTACATCTGTTTTCTTCTTTTTCTTATACTTGTCCTGTCCAGCATCTTGACAGCAGAATGATGGTCTGGCTTCCATGTTGTGCTGAACATATTTACTCTTCCAAGAAGAGCCTGTGGATAAGGAGAATCCCCTTGTTTCTTGAGCTTTATTCTTTATTTTATTATTTGTTTCATAAGTCTGTTAGTTCAGGTTAATAACCTCTGGACTGGAAAAAAGAGATAATAGAGAGAAAGGATGAGGGAAAGACAGAGGAAAATAGACAAATGACAAAGAGAAAAAGAAAAGAGAGAAAAATGAGAGAAGAAAAAACTGAACAAAAAATAGAAAATAAGCTACAACAACTGCCATATCTTCTCTACAAAAGAACATCTTTTACATCGTTTCAGAATCAAGTATCTACAATTTCAAAGAACGCCCAGCAGGCATCCTGAGTAAAAACCACAAGTAACTCCAAACAGGGCAGCAGCCAGTGTATGTACAGGGATGTGGGTGTGTGTTACTGTGTATGTGTGTGTGTGTGTAGTTGTGTAACTAGGTATGTATGTGTGTGGGTATGTGTCTTTGCTCTCATGTGCATGGGTGTGTGTTTACCATATATTAGGGATGAGTTATGTTAGGTGATCATGCAAATGCAACCCTACCCCATCTTAGAGTCAGGGACAGATCAGGAGGGCCCCATGCCGCAGGAAACCAGAAGCCACCCCAGGGAACGGAGCAGAGGCCGCCCCCCACATGCCACGCCCGCCCAGGCAGGAAGAGGCAGAGGAAAGCCACCGCCAGAGACCCCTCCCCCGCTAGAGGGCACAGGCCCCAGGCGACCCAGGCCAGCCCTGACTATTGTAGACCCCAACTATCATAAACCCTGACTGCCATAGACTCTTAATAATGTTTACCCAACTATCATAGACCCCAACTATCGTAGACCATGACTATCGTAGACCATGACTATCATAGACCCCAACTATCGTAGACCATGACTATCGTAGACCATGACTATCGTAGACCATGACTATCGTAGACCATGACTATCATAGACCCCAACTATCGTAGACCATGACTATCGTAGACCATGACTATCGTAGACCATGACTATCGTAGACCATGACTATCATAGACCCCAACTATCGTAGACCATGACTATCGTAGACCCCGACTATCGTAGACCATGACTATCGTAGACCATGACTATCGTAGACCCCGACTATCGTAGACCATGACTATCGTAGACCATGACTATCGTAGACCCCAACTATCGTAGACCATGACTATCGTAGACCATGACTATCGTAGACCCCGACTATCGTAGACCATGACTATCGTAGACCATGACTATCGTAGACCATGACTATCGTAGACCCCGACTATCGTAGACCCCGACTATCGTAGACCCCGACTATCGTAGACCATGACTATCGTAGACCCCGACTATCGTAGACCATGACTATCGTAGACCATGACTATCGTAGACCCCGACTATCGTAGACCCCGACTATCGTAGACCCCGACTATCGTAGACCATGACTATCGTAGACCCCGACTATCGTAGACCATGACTATCGTAGACCATGACTATCGTAGACCCCGACTATCGTAGACCATGACTATCGTAGACCATGACTATCGTAGACCCCGACTATCGTAGACCATGACTATCGTAGACCATGACTATCGTAGACCATGACTATCATAGACCCCAACTATCGTAGACCATGACTATCGTAGACCATGACTATCGTAGACCCCGACTATCGTAGACCATGACTATCGTAGACCATGACTATCGTAGACCCCGACTATCGTAGACCATGACTATCGTAGACCATGACTATCGTAGACCATGACTATCGTAGACCATGACTATCATAGACCCCAACTATCGTAGACCATGACTATCGTAGACCATGACTATCGTAGACCATGACTATCATAGACCCCAACTATCGTAGACCATGACTATCATAGACCCCGACTATCGTAGACCATGACTATCGTAGACCATGACTATCGTAGACCATGACTATCATAGACCCCAACTATCGTAGACCATGACTATCGTAGACCATGACTATCGTAGACCATGACTATCGTAGACCATGACTATTGTAGACCATGACTATCATAGACCCCAACTATCGTAGACCATGACTATCGCAGACCATGACTATCGTAGACCCCGACTATCGTAGACCATGACTATCGTAGACCATGACTATCGTAGACCCCGACTATCGTAGACCATGACTATCGTAGACCATGACTATCGTAGACCATGACTATCGTAGACCCCAACTATCGTAGACCATGACTATCGTAGACCATGACTATTGTAGACCATGACTATCATAGACCCCAACTATCGTAGACCATGACTATCGCAGACCATGACTATCGTAGACCCCGACTATCGTAGACCATGACTATCGTAGACCATGACTATCGTAGACCCCGACTATCGTAGACCATGACTATCGTAGACCATGACTATCGTAGACCATGACTATCGTAGACCCCAACTATCGTAGACCATGACTATCGTAGACCATGACTATCGTAGACCCCGACTATCGTAGACCCCGACTATCGTAGACCATGACTATCGTAGACCCCGACTATCGTAGACCATGACTATCGTAGACCCCGACTATCGTAGACCATGACTATCATAGACCCCAACTATCGTAGACCATGACTATCGTAGACCCCGACTATCGTAGACCATGACTATCGTAGACCATGACTATCGTAGACCCCGACTATCGTAGACCATGACTATCGTAGACCCCGACTATCGTAGACCATGACTATCGTAGACCATGACTATCGTAGACCATGACTATCGTAGACCATGACTATCGTAGACCCCGACTATCGTAGACCCCGACTATCGTAGACCATGACTATCGTAGACCCCGACTATCGTAGACCATGACTATCGTAGACCCCGACTATCGTAGACCATGACTATCATAGACCCCAACTATCGTAGACCATGACTATCGTAGACCCCGACTATCGTAGACCATGACTATTGTAGACCATGACTATCGTAGACCATGACTATCATAGACCCCAACTATCGTAGACCATGACTATCGTAGACCCCGACTATCGTAGACCATGACTATCGTAGACCCCGACTATCGTAGACCTAAAGTATGTAACACCAACTGACTATTGTTGATACCAACTATCATAGACCCTCACTCTTGTCAACACCAACTATTGAAGATGCTGACTTTCATGGACACTGACTATTGATGTCATCATTACATGATCAAAAATATGTCAAGCTGCTCAGTTGTGGTCAAGGTATGCACAGTGAAGCTCTGCTTCCTGAGAGGAGTCATCTTCTCCCAAAGATCACTGTACTTCAAACCCAAATCTTATTGGACGAACATGTATGCTGATAGTTCTTATATTTTATTTTGTTGAAAAGGTTGAGGAGGCATAGGAGGTCCAGATGTGTGATTTGTTGCCTAAGGTGAACACCATGCTTCGCAGGGTTAAAATAATGTGCCTCAGCCAGTTATTGTCATGGCCTGAACATTTTCCTGTGCAGAGCAGCCGACTTTGTATTCTATCCTGTCCTCCAGGAGATGCTTTTCTCCAAAGAGACTTGCATCTGAGAAGTGGGGTTCAGTGTCTTGCCTAAAGACACTTCAGCATGTCGTCAGGGGAAGCCTAGTATCATACCACTCTTGTTAAAAGGAGATCTAATGGAGCCAGAGATGGATTGGACCCTGCCTTTTAGCATCCACGAGGAGTACTTCAGCTTTATGCCCAAGAGTTCACCTATATTTACAGGCCCATGAAATCTAGAGCCATTACTTGGACGAGTGTTTATCTAGAGCATGAACCTCTGAATGAGGTAGAGCTACAGAGGTTCCTCTGAAACCCAAGAAGCAAGACTACACCCACACAGTGAGGGGTGATGAGGCCACAAGATCGCATGTAGGTGCGTTCCACTTGGTTATCTAAAAGTTTTATCGTAGGCAGAACTTTCTTTTCGGACCCCTCTCTGTGGAACCAGTTCTTTGCTTCAGTTATTGACCCTCTCTCTACTTTGAGGTCTAAAACTTATAGATAACTTGGCGGCTCATCTCTGACCAGTGAAAGAAAGATCTGCCGTGTACTAAAAGTTCAGATGAGATGTAACAGGTAGGCGTGTCCATGTTGCAGCCCGGATCCGAGCGGTTGTGTGATGAAAATCTGCTTTTCGGACTGAAACTGAAAAACTGATTAATTTTAGTGGGAAATATCACCCAGAAGCAGAAAATCTATCCCAACACATTCATTAGAAACTATAGAATGAATATTAAAGCAGAAGCAGACAAAACTTGAAAACTTTCACTACTTTAATAATTGCAATACAGCTTCATAAAGTGGAGATGACAGCGAGACGCTGCAAAGCCAACTTCAGTGAGACGATGAAGTCTTGGTCTTTGTGTACTGGTGTAAAAAAAAAAAAGCTATTAGTCTCTAAATATTTCCCCAGGCTGATGCTCTGATTCACACACTTCTGGTTAGAAGAACATTCCCACTGTCTTGTTGGTTTAGTAAAAAACTGTTTTCCTTGGACAGTCATCATGGGATGTACAGCATTTCATTGGGAACACAATAAAGAGAAACTTTTCTCTTCTGATAATTCAGCTCCTCTCTTTGATTCCAAGCAGCTACATGTGAACCGCTGGGGACCAGGCCATGAAATCTCCTGCATTTGGTTCATTCCTGCACTGACTATTTATTCCAGCCAGAAGGCTTGGAGGTAGAGTAGCCCATCAATGACTTATTGGATGCTGAGGAGAGAGATGGAGAAGAGACAGAGCTCTGCTGATTCTGAGGTTGCCAGCTTAGAAGTTTTCCTCCTGCTGCTTTCAGAAACGAATCAATTCCTGCCTTTCTGATGGAGAGAAGCTGCACATTTATTCACACCCTCAGCCATATTTAAAGAAATTCTTACCAAACTAAATATAATTTCTGCTTTTTGTCCTGCATTGTAAGCCTTACTTGGTTGAAGGGAATGCAGAGAAAAACAATAGTATTTCTATAAGGGGTGATAAATGTTCCAGTGCTCTGCTTTAAACAGCATATTTAATGTATTGATGCAAACTGCTGGTGATGATGCTTCAGCCAAATGCTGCGTCGGCTTCATTCAGATGCTCTAAATATTCCTGTTAACAAGAACAGCTGGTTAGTTCTTCCACACAGAATTCCGATTTCTGAGTTTTCTTCAAAGCAAAGACATAAACAACATTTTGTTGACTTTATTCATGAAAAGGAAACATATCTGAGTTGTACCAGAACTTTATTTTTCTGAGTTTAAACCTTGTTTCTTTGTTCTTTGCTTGGACAACCTGTTAGAATCATTTATAGTGTCTTGAGAAAAACTTTCAGGTTTTTATGAAGGTTAAATTTTATTTTACCCTCGGTCTGAGGGACAGGGTGGGACGGCAGGGGACGGGGTGGGGGACGGACTGGGGGACGAAATGGGGGACGTGTGGGGGACGGGGTGGGACGGACTGGGGGACGAAATGGGGGACGTGTGGGGGACGGGGTGGGACGGACTGGGGGACGAAATGGGGGACGTGTGGGGGACGGGGTGGGACGGACTGGGGGACGAAATGGGGGACGTGTGGGGGACGGGGTGGGACGGACTGGGGGACGAAATGGGGGACGTGTGGGGGACGGGGTGGGACGGACTGGGGGACGAAATGGAGGACGTGTGGGGGACGGGGTGGGACGCTCTGGGGGACGTGTGGGGGACGGGGTGGGACGCTCTGGGGGACGTGTGGGGGACGGGGTGGGACGCTCCGGGGGACGTGTGGGGGACGGGGTGAGACGGTCTGGGGGACGTGTGGGAGACGGGGTGGGACGCTCTGGGGGACGTGTGGGGGACGGGGTGGGACGCTCTGGGAGACGTGTGGGGGACGGGGTGGGACGCTCTGGGAGACGTGTGGGGGACGGGGTGGGAGGGTCTGGGGAACGTGTGGGGGACGGGGTGGGACGCTCTGGGGGACGTGTGGGGGACGGGGTGGGACGGTCTGGGGAACGTGTGGGGGACGGGGTGGGAGGGTCTGGGGAACGTGTGGGGGACGGGGTGGGACGCTCTGGGGGACGTGTGGGGGACGGGGTGAGACGGTCTGGGGGGCGTGTGGGGGACGGGGTGGGACGCTCTGGGGGACGTGTGGGGGACGGGGTGGGACGCTCTTGGGGACGTGTGGGGGACGGGGTGGGACGCTCTGGGGGACGTGTGGGGGAGGGGGTGGGAGGGTCTGGGGAACGTGTGGGGGACGGGGGTGGGACGCTCTGGGGGACGTGTGGGGAATATGTGGGGGACGGGGTGGGATGCTCTGGGGGACGTGTGGGGGACGGGGTGGGACGCTCTGGGGGACGTGTGGGGGACGTGTTGGGGACGGGGTGGGACGCTCTGGGGGACGTGTGGGGGACGGGGTGGGATGCTCTGGGGGACGTGTGGGGGACGGGGTGGGACGGTCTGGGGGACGTGTGGGGGACGGGGGGTGGGACGGTCCGGGGGACGTGTGGGGGACGTGTGGGGGGACGGTCTGGGGGGCGGAATGGGGGACGTGTGGGGGATGGGGTGGGATGCTCTGGGGGACGTGTGGGGGACGGGGTGGGACGGTCTGGGGGACGTGTGGGGGACGGGGTGGGATGCTCTGGGGGATGTGTGGGGGACGGGGTGGGACGGTCTAGGGGGCGGAATGGGGGACGTGTGGGACGCTCTGGGGGACGTGTGGGGGACGGGGTGGGACGGTCTAGGGGGCGGAATGGGGGACGTGTGGGGGACGGGGTGGGACGGTCTAGGGGGCGGAATGGGGGACGTGTGGGGGACGGGGTGGGACGCTCTGGGGGACGTGTGGGGGACGGGGTGGGACGGTCTGGGGGACGTGTGGGGGACGGGGTGGGATGCTCTGGGGGACGTGTGGGGGACGGGGTGGGATGCTCTGGGGGACGTGTGGGGGACGGGGTGGGACGCTCTGGGGGACGTGTGGGGGACGGGGTGGGACGGTCTAGGGGGCGGAATGGGGGACGTGTGGGGGACGGGGTGGGACGGTCTGGGGGACGTGTGGGGGACGGGGTGGGATGCTCTGGGGGACGTGTGGGGGACGGGGTGGGATGCTCTGGGGGACGTGTGGGGGACGGGGAGGCGGCAGTAGCACCTGCTTGTGTCCTACTGAATGATGAATGAATCTGTGGGTCTGGAGGTAACGTTACCTGCACAGGTTCATGTTGTGTTCCTGCTTTAAATGATGGAAGAGGCTTGCTGTGGAACACGATGAACGCTTTATTTATTTAGCATCTTCTTTTAGCTTCCTGTACAACAGGTTTACTGGTCGACTACAACTCTTCTTCTTCGCTGCTGCATTACTCAAAAGGCTTAACACACACGCGCCTCCTAGTGGTAACACCAATCACAACATCCTCCTTAATTTTGAGATGCGCGCTGCTATCTATAACATGTTGCAAAACATCAGAGAAACGTCTAACACTTTGCATGAACTCTGATCAAACATACTCTAAAGAAGCATCAAAATGAACAGTAGCTTTAACCACTTTTCCCTTTTCAACTCTCACAAGTCCAGTCTGTCAGGCTTTTTTTAATCTCTCGTTTTAATCTTCAGTTCATGTTTGATAGGAACCTGTTTGTTCTATTTCACATAAGATGTAGTCTCAGGTTGTTCTGTGTGAGCATTTCTCCGGGTGGTTGTGGAACCTTCAGAGGACTGCGGCAATTGTGTCTCAACACTTGTCCATCCTCACTTCTCACTGTACATGATCGTAGGGCAGTTTCCTGCAGCAGTTATTTTGGTATTGAAACCATTTGCATCCTCACATGGTCGTCGTTTATCAGTGGAGTGAGAGGTTTGGCTGAAACATCATAGAACCTCTTTTGAAGGTTTCTCTGTTTCTCAAGTTTGACATGTTCCCTTAGTCCAGTAGCATTTGAGTGGCTGGGAAGCATTGTGCAGGTGACAATCTGCACTGAAGTGGGGAGGCATGATAACTGAGGAGTGCCAAATTTGGATCCAGGCCACGATCTGCAGCTTTCATTAGCAGCTGCTTTAGGATGTGGACATCTTTTTCTGCCTGTCCCCATTTGATTGTGCCTAGCATGGGCATGATGTAACATGACGAAACTCATACTGCTCTGCAAACTTTTGCCATTCCTTGCTGCTGAAACATGGTCTATCCTCACTCATTACAATGTGCAGGATTCCATGTCTTGCAAACATGAATTTTTTCTGTGTGATCACGCATGTTGATGATGCATTTGTGAGAAATTCCATTTCCGGAAAGTTGGAAAAGTAATCTACAATCACAAGAGAGTCTTTACCTTTAAGGTGAAACAAGTCCATCCCTACTTTGTGCCAGGAAAGGTGGGCATGTCAGGTATCACCATTGGTTATTTGCTTCGTTTGTTTCTGTGTTTTTGGCATGTTTCACATTTACCCACAAGATTTCAATGTCTTTGTTTAGTCCAGGCCAGTACACAGACCCTCTCACTCTCCTTCTACATTTCTCAACCCCGAGATGTTCTTCGTGTATCCTGTTTAGTAGATCTGGCCTCAGAGCTTTCAGAACTTTCCCTTTTCTGCATTAGTAATAGTCCATCAACAAAACTGAGCTCTCCTCGAACGTGGTAGTAGTGAGGGCATGAAACTGCAGGCCATCTGTCCTCCATTTTCTGAATGACATACTGTGTCATGTGACGTTGCTTCATGTCCGCTACTGGCAGAGTCACAGATACCATGTTTATGTGGTTTTTAACATCAGACGGTGTGTTATGTGTTACTGTGTGTTATATATATATATATATATATATATATATATATATATATATATATATATATATATATATATATATATATATATATATATATACAAAAAAAAAAAAAACACACAGTAACACATACATAACATTCCTGCTTACTCTTGCTCTTGGCTTTGGTTTCTATTGATTTTTATCCTGATGCTTTTTCTTTTCACTTTTTTGTTACTTAAAACCCTCTGTTGAAAACCTACAAATCACTGGGACTAAACATTTTTAAGTTAAACTGCAAAGTTTTTAAAGTTATTCTTATCTTCAGGGTTCTGTGTGCATGGCCTACACACTGAGGAAGCCTGCTGTTAGCACAGAGGTAAAGCCAAATAGATTATAAAGGTGCTAACGCTAAGCTAACTAACAGCAAGATGCCTTCCAGAGACAACTACCAAGACCTATATAAGAAGATTACAGCACTGGAGGCCAAAGTCTGCCACCTTGAAGTTGAAGTCAATGTTGAAGTAAATGGACTGTGTGGAAATGAAACAACCCTGCCACTGACTCAAAACTGCGGAGATGAGCAACCTAGCATACGGCTAAGAGGCACAGATAACACAACCAAGAAAGCACCCTCTGTGCATGACAGTAAGTCATTGGGTAACGAACTCCCATGGAACTATCCTGGTGCAAAGTCAAAAAGTAAATGATGTCTCCTAGAAAAGGGAGGGCGCCATATCACAGCGAGCAGAAGTGAGCAATGAAACCATCTCCTCCACTCCCTACAAAACAAAGGACCTCTTCTACCCCTCTACATGGCAGGAACCATGGCTGGACAGAGACTAGGAAGGCTGACAACAAACATCCAGAACACTTAAATGTGAAACTGTAGAACAGAATTGCTCTCAGAGGAACCGGGATCTACAACAGATGACCATCCATGCCTGGCCAGCAAGGCGATAACCAGTTAGTCGGTAAAGGCTACAGGGAAAGCTAAAGGCTGGGCCTGAAACTTGATTATTGGTGATTCCACTGTAAATGATGTTCAATGAATGTGTGGAAAGAACACAAAAGTGTTCTTTTTTCATAAGGCTATGATGAGTTACACTCAGGAGAGAATTCTGAAAGCTGTGGTTCATTACCCAACTGTGAGAAACATTGTTCTACATTCAGGGTCAAATGATGTGTTCAGGCAACAATCTGAGGTCCTGAAACTTGGGCTGGTAAATACAGTGAGCTCTGTGAAAGCAGCTGTAACCATCAGTGGACCTGTGCCTCCTGACAAAAGGGGAAGATTCAGTCGACTACTGGCACTTAATATACGGGTTATATCAGCATGTGTTGACAAGAAACTGCATTTTGTTTTTACAACTTTTACATTTCTTTGGGAATGAAACATTTTTTTTAGGCAAATGGAATACATTTTAACAAGTCAGGGGGTAAACTGTTCACCTCCAACCTATTTTATTTCCTGCATCATCTTACGGCACTTGGTGCCTAGACTGAGATACAGGTGGAGTTATCTCACCCAGCAGGAACCCATAGGATGAGCTTCATTTCCCCCCCACCTGGAGGGAACCCCAAGAAGACATGGACAAGAGGATCTTTATTTGTTCCTAACCTCCTTAATGGCACCAAGTACCAGGACGTACCGACCAAGTACTGACCTCCCCTCATGTAAAATTCACCAAGGAGATGATGGAGTGGGTTGATGCTGGACTCAAATCTACCCCCCCATACCAACGTGTTTTTGTGCCCCATAAACTCTCCATCAGAGCGGCCAAAGGTCTGGCACCCAGCCCCTCCTGTCTGACCCCCCCCAGCTGTATCTCCACAGTCAGCTGTATGATGTGTGGAGGGTCCAAGGACAACAACAGTCAGGATTTTTCCCAGGAAAAGCTGGGACCCTGTTAGGATGCAGAATCCCTGTAATATTCGGTAACAGAAGGAGAAATGTAGCTCTGCTAAAACACTCAGAGCTGCTTTCTAAAATGCCTCCAAGTAGAGTTAACGTCCCCTGTGAGCCACAGTGTGCCCAAAAACACAGAACAAACTCTAAACCCATCAACTTAGCTTTATTGAAATGTTAGGTCTTTAGCAGGCAAAACATTTTTAATAAATGATTTTATTACTGAGCACAACCTTGATTTTATGTTTTTAGCTGAAACTTGGTTAGACTAAAGTAAGAGTGCGGTTGTTCTTAAAGGACACACTCTGGATTACAAAGGGTTTGGACATTTCCAAGGTTTATTAGTGTGATATGGGCCTATTTGACTATTACTGTGTTTGTCTTTGAGAGTTACACAAACATGTTTAAGTGGAGGTAATCACAAAATGGTGTATACCAGGAAACACAAGTGAGATGTTTAATCAGGACTTTCTGTTAATGTCTTCCCTGTCAGAGGGTTCAGTCAATGAGCTTGTCACTAGATTCAATACTAAAATGTCAGATAGTATGGATGATATTGCTCCCACAAAGGTGAAGGTTGTCTCTGGAAGGAAAATGTCTCAATGGAGAAATTCCACACTGGTTAAAAAAAAAAAAAAATGGCGGAAAGTCGAGCACAGATGGAGAAAAACGAGTCTGTAGGTTCATTATGAAGTGTATAACGAGAAACTGCACTCTTATAATTTACAACTGAGGAATGCAAGAAAGTCTTATTTCTCTGACAATATTAGCAAAACTGTCGTAATGCTCGGACCTTATTCACTGCAGTCAACAGGCTGACAAACCCTCCTGCGTCAGTAGCGCCTGAACTGTGTTACACCAAGACCTTGCATGAATTTGCCAAATTCTTCCCCGACAAAATCCAGAATATTAGACAAGTAGTTGGTTCATCATGAGCAGGTTTAGTAAATATACTGGGCCCACTGAAAACCAGTTTAAACATCATGACACAGTTTTATCCCATTATCAGCAAAAATCTGGGGAACATCTTGCATCAGCTGAAGTCCTCTTACTGTTTGGACATCCTGCCCACCGGTTCATACAGAAAAGTCTCAAAGATCATGGAGCCAGATTTGTTACGGATTGCAGACCTGTTGCTAATTTCTGGCGTCCTCCCAGAGTTACTATAAACAGCTGTAATCAAGTCTCTGCTAAAAAAAAAAAAAAAAGACAAGAGACAAATGAACTACAGGCCAATCTTAAATCTTCCATTTCTGAGTAAGATCATTGAAAATGCCGTTTTTCATCAGCTAAATGACATTTTAACACAACAGTTATGTCTTCCAGTCAGGTTTAAGACAGCACCACAGCACTGAGACTACTCTGACCAAAGTTAATGACATATGTTTGTATACAGACGATGGTAAAATGTCTGTATTGGTTTTACTGGACCTCAGTGCTGCATTTGATACAGTTGATGACAATATATTACTCCAATGACTGGAGAGCTGGATGGCTCTCTCTGGCAATTTACTAAACTGGTTTAAATCCTACTTAGAAAACAGTCTCAAGAGGACAATCCACCCTATTCCGGCTGAGGACCATGGTCTCAGATTTGGAGGTGCTGATTCTCATCCCAGCCGCTTCACACTCGGCCGCGAATCGCTCAAGTGAGAGCTGGAGATCACGACCAGATGAAGCCAACAGGACCACGTCATCCGCAAAAAGCAGGGACCCAATCCTGAGGCCACCAAGTCGGATCCCCTCAACACCTCGGCTGCACCTAGAAATTCTGTCCATATAAGTTATGAACAGAATCGGTGATAAAGGGCAGCCTTGGTGGAGTCCAACCCTCACCGGAAACGAATCCGACTTACTACCGGCAATGTGGACCAAGCTCTGACACCTGTCGTACAGGGACCGGACAGCTCGTACAAGGGGGTCCGGTACCCCATACTCCCGGAGTACCCCCCACAGGAGCCCCCGGGGGACACGGTCGAATGCCTTCTCCAGGTCCACAAAGCACATGTAGACTGGTTGGGCAAACTCCCATGCCCCCTCCAGGACCCCAAAGAGGGTATAGAGCTGGTCCACTGTTCCGCGACCAGGACGAAAACCACACTGCTCCTCCTCAATCCGGGATTCGACTATCCGGCGGACCCTCCTCTCCAGGACCCCTGAATAGACCTTACCAGGGAGGCTGAGGAGTGTGATTCCCCTGTAATTGGAACACACCCTCCGGTCACCCTTCTTAAAAAGGGGGACCACCACCCCAGTCTGCCAATCCAGCGGTACTGCCCCCGATGTCCACGTGATGCTGCAGAGGCGTGTCAGCCAGGACAGCCCCACAGCATCCAGAGCCTTAAGGAACTCCGGGCGGATCTCATCCACCCCCGGGGCCTTGCCGCCAAGGAGCTTTTTGACCACCTCAGCGACTTCAGCCCCAGAGATAGGAGAGTCCACCCCTGAGTCCACCAGCTCTGCTTCCTCATCGGAAGACGTGTTGGTAGGATTGAGGAGGTCTTCGAAGTATTCCTTCCACCGACCCACAACGTCCCGAGTTGAGGTCAGCAGCTCCCCACCTCCACTGTACAGAGTGTTGATGGAGCACTGCTTCCCCCTCCTGAGCCGCCGGATGGTGGACAGAATCTCCTCGAAGCTGTCCGGAAGTCTTTCTCCATGGCCTCACCGAACTCCTCCCACGTCTGAGTTTTTTGCCTCGGCGACAGCCGAAGCCGCATGCCGCTTAGCCTGTCGGTACCCATCAGCTGCCTCCAGAGTCCCACAGGCCAAGAAGGCCCGATAGGACTCCTTCTTCAGCTTGACGGCATCCCTCACTGCTGGTGTCCACCAACGAGTCCTGGGATTACCGCCACGACAGGCACCAACGACCTTACAGCCACAGCTCCGGCTGGCCGCCTCAGCAATAGAGGCACGGAACACAGCCCATTCGGACTCAATGTCCCCTGCCTCACTCGGGACATGTTCGAAGCTCTGCTGAAGGTGGGAGTTGAAGGTCGCTCTGACGGGGGACTCAGCCAGACGTTCCCAGCAGACCCTCACAACACGTTTGGGCCTGCCAGCTCTGACCGGCTTCCTCCCCCACCACCTGAGCCAACTCACCACCAGGTGGTCATCAGTTGAAGCTCCGCCCCCCTCTTCACCCGAGTGTCCAAGGCATGTGGCCGCAGGTCCGACGATACGACTACAAAATCGATCATGGAACTGCGGCCCAGGGAATCCTGATGCCAGGTGTACATATGGACACTCTTATGCTGGAACATGGTGTTCGTTATGGACAATCCATGACGAGCACAGAAGTCCAATAACAAAACACCATTTGGGTTCAGAGGGGGGGGACCATGCCTCCCAATCACTCCCCTCCAGGTCTCACTGTCATTGCCCACGTGAGCATTGAAGTCCCCCAGCAGAACAATGGAGTCCCCAGAAGGAGCACCCTCCAGCACTCCCTCCAAGGACTCCAAGAAAGGGTGGGTACTCTGAACTGCTGTTCGGTGCATAAGCACAGACAACAGTCAGGACCCGTCCCCCCCCACCCGGAGGCGGAGGGAAACTACCCTTTCATCCACCGGGGTAAACCCCAACGTGCAGGCACCAAGCTGGGGGCTGATGAGAATGCCCACACCTGCTCGGCGCCTCTCACCATGAGCAACTCCAGAGTGGAAGAAGGTCCAGCCCCTCTCGAGGGTACTGGTTCCAGAGCCCAAGCCATGCGTCGAGGTGAGTCCAACTATATCTAGCCGGAACCGCTCAACCTCGCGCACAAGCTCAGGCTCCTTCCCCACCAGAGAGGTGACGTTCCACGTCCCTAGAGCCAGCTTCTGCAGCCGGGGATCGGACCGCCAGGGATGGAAGGATGGAGCGTGAGATCGACAGGCAGACTGGTGCGGCGTCTGCAGTAATGCGGACTCTGCGCCGGTCTGCTGTGGTGAAAAAGGAGCTGAGCCAGAAGGCGAAGCTCTCGATTTACCAGTCGATCTACATTTTTACCCTCACCTATTGTCATGAGCTGTGGGTCATGACCAAAAAACAAGATCTCGTAGACAGGTAGCTGAAATGAGTTTCCTCCGCAGGGTAGCCAGGCTCTTCCTTCGGGATAGGGTGAAGAGCTCAGTCAACCGAGAAGAGATCAGAGAAGAGCCGCTGCTCCTCCACATTGAGAGGAGCCAGTTGAGGTGGCTCAGGCATCTGGTCAGGATGCCAAATGGTTGGTGAAGAACAATCAGACCTGCTAGTCATCCAGGTCAAACAGCTGTGATGTTGCCTGCAGGTCTTCATAGGTTTGATGACCAGTATGAGACCAAACAAGCAGTGGAACTGGAGGTCTACTCTAGCAGGTCTTCTCCTACATCCCTGAATCAGATGTCTGAATTGACGGGGCCTCTGTCATCAGAAGGAGTTTGGGAGATGACAGAGTCTCCGTCATCAAGACAAGATTCAGTGATGAAGGGGCTTCAGTCATGGGGAGGAGGTTTGAAGACGACGGGACCTCCGTCATCAAGACGAGGTTTGGAGACAATGGGACCTCCATCACCAGGAGGGGGTTCAATGACAATGATATTCTATTCTACAGTCATTTAGCAGACACTTACATATGAGTGAGAACAACACAAGCAGGAAATCAAACAGTAGAGGACATCGTTGGAAGGTGCTGGTGGACTGTCCAGGACGCAGGTCCTTCCATGAAGTGCTACAGGCTTTTTTTTTTTTGTTTTTCCCTGTTGTTTACTCCCTTCCCACCCCATAATAACACCTACGTTATAATACAAAGAATTAATACCATGATGTCTGTTGCAAAGAACTGAGCTAAGTTCTCCAACTTTCCAGCAAATATAACTATACTGTATATGCTAACTTATACATGCTCCCTTTGGGTCAAATAATACAGAACTTTAACATCAATTATTACAGTTATGCAGATGACATGCAGCTTTATGTCTTTGCCACCAGATGACCACAGTCCAATAGACTTACTGTGCCATTGTTTAGAGCAAGTAAACACCTGGATGACAGAATTTTCTTCAATTAAATGAAGACAAAACTGAGATTATTCTGTTTGGTAGCAAAGAGAAGAGGGTCGGCGTTGGTAAACACCTGGAGACTCGAGCTCTAAAAACCACCAATCAAGTCTGTAACCTTGGAGTGTTGATAGACTCAGATCTGACTTTCAGCATCAAAGCTTCACTAAGAAGCTTTTTTTTACCTTCAGAAACATCAACAGAATTAAAAGTTTAGTCTTCCAGAAAGATCAGTAGAAACTCCTCCATGCATTCATCTCCAGCAGACTGGATTACTGGAACGGTTTTAACAGGACTTCCTAAAAAGAGCATTAAACATCTGCAGCTCATCCAGAATGCTGCTGCTAGAGCTTTAACTAGAACTAAGAGGTCTGAACACATTGCACCAGTTTTAAAATCTTTACACTGGTTTCCAGTTTATGCTGGTTTCCAGTCAATCACAGGATAGATTTCAAAACCTGCTGATTGTTTACAAATCTCAGAGTGGTTTCGGACCAGAATACATCTGTGAGATGTTCAGAGAATATAAACCAAGTAGATCTCTTGGATCCAAAGACTCCGGTGAACTAGTCCAGATCCGAGTCCAGACCAGAGTCCAGAATAAACATGGAGAAGCGGCATTTAGCTGTTACGCTGCAAACAAGTGGAACAAACTGCCAGTGGAGATTAAACTTTCACTAAATGTAGAAACTTCTAAATCCAGTTTAAAAACTTGTTTTTTTTTTTCTCATGCGCCTATGCATGACATCTGCACAGTAACTTTTAATATATTCTGCTTTTAATTGTTTTAATATAATTTATGATTTTATTGTGATTTTGTTATTTGCATTTTCTTTTATGCTTTTTATTTCTGTAATGCTTTTAATGTTTCATGTAAAGCACTTGTCTTGTACATGAAAGGTTCTGTACAAATAAACTTGCCTTGCCTAAACTAAGTGTTGAAGTTCTCCTGGAAGAGCTGAGTCTTCAACTTACTCTTCAAAGTAGACAGGGACTCTGCAGAGCGGACAGAGTTTGGGAGATCATTCCACCATCGTGGAACAACAGAAGAAAAGAGTCTGGCTGGTGATTTAGTCCCACGTTGTGGTGGTAACACGAGGCGTCTTTCACTGGTGGAACGTAGCTGTGGAGAGGGAGTGTAGGTCTGGATTAGGGAGTGAAGGTAGACGGGAGCCGTTTGAGTTATTGTTTTGTAAGCAAGAAGCAGAGCTTTAAATTTGATGCGAGCTGTGACAGGAAGCCAGTGAAGAGTGATTAGCAGAGGAGTGACATGAGCTTGTTTGGGTTGGTTGAAAACCAGATGCAGCATTCTGGATCATCTGCAGAGGTTTAACCAGCATGCAGGCAGACCTGCCAGTAGGGAACTGCAGTAATCGATGCGTGAGATGACCAGAACCTGAACCAGAAGCTGAGTTGTGTGTTCTGTCAGGTACGTCTGATTCTCTTGATGTTGTAGAGAGCATATCAGCAGGTACGGGCAACCAGGCAACATGGACCTTAAAGGTCAGCTGGTCATCCACCATGACACCCAGATTCCAGGCAGCAGACGTAGGAACAAGTGTGATAGAGTGGAGCTTCACACATATCTGCGGATGTAAGGAAGGATTGGCTGGACAGACAATGAGCTCTGTCTTGGACAGATGGAGCTGAAGGTGGCGATCCTTCACCATGCAGAGATATCAGCAAGACAAGCTGATATTCTCAGTGAAACGTTGTGTCGTCTGGTGGGAAGGAGAGGAAAAGCTGAGTGTCATCTGCATAGCAGTGGTAGGAGAAGCCATGAGAGCTTCTAACTGCACCGAGTGAGGAGGTGTATGGTGGAAAGAGAAGGAACATCCCTGAGGCTCCCCTGTTTTCATGTGATCTGGACACTTCTCCTCACCGGGATACTCTAAAGGATCTTCCTGAGAGGTAGGACGTGGACCAGGAGAGGACAGATCCAGAGATGCCGAGCTCAGAGAGTGGAGAGGAGAATCTGATGGTTGGCAGAAGCAGCAGACAGGTCCAGCAGGACCAGGACTGAGGACTGACCAGTGGATCTGGTCCAGCAGGACCAGGGCTGAGGACTGACCAGTGGGTCTGGTCCAGCAGGACCAGGGCTGAGGATAGACCAGTGGATCTGGTCCAGCAGGACCAGGGCTGAGGATAGACCAGTGGATCTGGTCCAGCAGGACCAGGACTGACCGGTGGATCTGGTCCAGCAGGACCAGGACTGAGGACTGACCAGTGGATCTGGTCCAGCAGGACCAGGACTGAGGACTGACCAGTGGATCTGGTCCAGCAGGATCAGGATCAGGACTGAGGACTGACCAGTGGATCTGGTGTTAGGGAACCAGTAGCAGACAGGAGAGCAGTTCCAGTGGAATGACCTCGCCTAAAGCCAGACTGATGTGGATCTAACTGGTTTCTATCATGGAGGAACTGGGAGACTGAAGACGACCCGCTCCAGTAGTGTGGACATGAACGGCACCAGTGGGACCAGCCGGTAGTTTCCAACCTGGACTGGGTTGAGTGTGGGTTTCTTCAGCAGCGGGGTGACCCGAGCTTGCTGGAAGACAGAGGGAAAGACAGCGGATTCCAGAGAGGAGATGATAATATGGGTCACTGCAGATTGATTGGAGGTAAAATGCTCTGCAGGATGTCGGTAGGGACCGGATCCAGAGGACAGCTAGTGGCTTTAGAGTTGACTAGAAGTTTAGAGACTTGGTCCTCATTCAGAGGGCAGAAAGAGCAAAGTGAGGCACCACTAGCTGGATGTGGTGGACTGAGCTGGTCAGGCTCAGAGAACTGATTCCTGATGGTAGCAACCTTTTCAGTAAAACAGGAAGCCAACATGTCTGCAGTCAGCGTGGCGGGAGGCTGAGCAGCTGCTGGAGAAAGAAGACAGTTAAAGGCCATGAACAGCTGCCGTGTGTTGGGAGCATTGTGGATCTGCTTCTGATAGAAGTCTATGTTGGCAGCCGTCAGGCTGGATGTGAAGACTGAGTTTATGTTGGTACTCTGAAAATGGGGCCTCTGTCACCAAGGTGAACTTCACAGACTATGGCACCTCCATCACCAGGAGGTTTGAAGATGACCGGGCCTTGGTTATCAAGACGAGGCTTGGAGACGATGGGGCCTCAATTTCTCACAAGGGCTGGGTTACGGACCCAAAGAGCAGACGGGGACTCTAGAGCTGAAACAAACTTTTATCGAAGAAGGAAGTGGTCCAGGGAGCCAGTTGAATTTCAGGCAGGCAGACTGGTGAACGGATGTTAGGAGTGCTCATGGGTGCAGCCGTGGAGTGGTTGAGGATGTTGTTCCACAAACTTGAGGATAAAAAGGACCAGACCGGATTCTCTCGGGAGACGAATAAAATGTTAAACAAGAAACTCTGAAACTACTAGAGACCTGATACCACTGAGTTCCTAGTTAACAATGCAGGAGGGACTCTGACAGATATACTGTTGGTGATGGGTTGATGAATGACAGCTGTGTCTTTGGAGCCTGGAAGAAAACCACTTACACACACACACACACACACACACACAGAGGAAACAATACAGTCAGAAGACCATGACACTGACACCAGGAGAAGGTTCTCACTGACATGAGAACAAACAACGACTGAACCTTTAATATAAATAAATAGGTTTAATATCTGATATATAAAATCTATGGATTTCTACGTTTATGTGAAGTTTCTCTCCAGAATTACTGTTTCCAGAAAAAATGATGGCATGATGAGAAGTTCCTGAAAAACACCAGCAGCTACACTGAGTCACGTTTTTTTCTGTCACTTATTCACAAGGTCAGAGATTCAGTGTGAAGCTTGCAGGAGATGGATGACTTGATATTAGTGGATTATGAATCTCTGAACTGGATTCACCCTTCCGTCAAGGACAACAACAGTCAGTCTGTATGCTGCATAAACTCGTCCCTTGGAGGTTCAGGGGTTTTTCTGCTTGCTACTGTTTATCCTCACAACTCAGGAAGCAGAACATTATTATTCAGCATCACACAGAGCGAGGTGGAGCACAGCAGCAGCAATGTCCCATGCAGACATGTCCTCCTTTAACTGGTGGACTTCATTAAGAGCTGACTAAAGCCTGGTCTCACACCTCTCCTTACTGAAACATTATTTTTTCCCTCTGAAGCAACTTTCTGTCAGCTTTAGTTGATGTCCTTCATCATCCCTCCCTGCAGCTCATCCTGTCACCTTCGCTTCCTTTCTCTGTCTCAGTCTCACTTGTTCTTTTCAGTGTCGTCTCACCAGGACATTCAAACACAAACCATCATGCTACAATAGGTCTTGGCTGGGCACAAAATAACACAATAGTACAATAAGAGATATCAGTCATTTGGCAGACTTTCCTTACAATAACAATATAAAAATAAAATGAGTGCCCAACAATCATAATAATGCTAATCAGCCATATCCGTGATATTAGAGACTATAAATAAAGTTGCATTTCTCAGAGCATGAAGGCTCCTCTGCTGCAGCTTTAAGAACAGGAGTGTCCAGCTCCTGTCCCGAAGGCTACAATCCTTCAGACATTGTTTACCTGCTCCAACACACCTGACTCCCATTAGTCATTGTGCTGAACTTCATAGGCTGTTGGATCCATTTCCTTTGAGTCAGATGTGATGTAGCAACAATACACTGAAAACCTGTAGGACTGCAGACTTTAAGTTCCAAAACACCTGTTCTGAGGTTTCTGCAGGATTTTATCAGTGATACAGTGGAGCTATGTCCATCCCCTGTGTCAGTTATGTCATGATTTAGTTACTTCTTAGCCTTAGCTATCTGCCCTTCACTAAAGAAATGGAGCAATACCACAAGAAGCCACCGGGGGCAGTGTTGAGCTGTACAGTGAACACACAAACAGAGGAATCTGGAAAATGTAATGGGTTTCTTCCCCTTCTTCTGGTGTTTTTGGGTGGTTGTAAACAACTCTTTAGTGGTACATTAGTGCTGCCAACCAACCGCTGTCAGAATGCGGAACTAACTCTGAACTCAGCACTGCCCACTAGTGGATGGAATGACTTAGCAACCATGGTATTTACAGCAACAGAGTGAAGTTTGTAAGTTAACAACCCTGGACTCTGGATGATGTAGAAGGAGTTACTCTACAGGACAAGAACATGCAGCATGGCAAATGCTTCATAGACTTCTATGCTGGCAATCAATAATGTAGCTGCAACCAGTTTTGTGCCAATCACATGTCGCCATGCAGTCACAGGACCACACATACAAACCATGGAGGCGTAGCACAGATCTACATATCCGACAGGGGATGAAATTTCTGCTGAAACTTGGACAGTTTTACAGGTTTTCATAATCCGGGATCTGTGAGCTCCTTCAGCTCATCGGTACAGAATTCCCAATAAACTCATTTTGGTGTGGAATGCTGCCACTCATCGTTTTTCTGGACACATCAACAAGCTGGAATGAAACAAAGACATGTATTGGTAGTATTTGGTACTGGTTTGATATGTCGTCCCACAGCATTAAATCCACTTCTTTTTTCCTGTGAGATGATTTTCATCATTTCATTTGGGTATAATTTCATTATCCATGAAATGCTGCTTAGTGTGTTCGTCTCACAGCACCTCTGAACATCAAAATCCCTCAAACAGTCGTAATTAGTACCACTGTGACACTTCTGACTGTGACGACTTATCACAATCTTCAGTCTTATTCTTCATCAAACGTCTGACTCAGACACCTGATAAGTAACTTTTAATGCTGCTTTTAGTGATTTCACTCATAAGGTGACTGAGTATAAACTTTAAGAAGTTTGATAAATACAGCCCCAGAGCTTTCTGCCAGAGAAACTGCTGGAAGAGGGATGCAGCAGCTGCGACCAACCCTGCAGCTTCTTGCATGTAATTTACAATGTGATGTCAGCTGGTGAAGAAGGAGAAGCTAAAGAGTTGCATCTCTACGATACAAAGATTTGAATTCACAGAGAAGCTGTTAATGTGTTCAGGTCTTTATTTCAGGTTTAGTTCTGCTGTGTTTTATTTTGTTCTAAACATACTGTAGTTCATCTTCTCTGTTGATGAGAAAAACAAACAATATGGTTGTTTTTAAAGCCATTAAAGAGCCTGAAGAGCATTGACACAGAGACAGAAAGCCGACAGGACAAAAACAGAACCAGCACAGAGGCATTTAAATCATGTGAAACTGATCCAGGAAGAGGAAAGACTGCAGACAAAGGAACTGTAATTATTGATGAGGAGCAGGTGGTGACGAAGGCTGACAGACTAATGATCCAGAGAGAGTCGAGGACATCTGCAGAGAACCGTGTTTAGTTTTCTAAAAGTCCCGCATGAGGATCACTACATTCTTATCAATCTTTATTTTAGAATCTTTTCTATTGTCCAGCATTAAAGGTGTCATAACCTGGTGTTTTCATGTGCCCACTGTCCTCTAACTGTTTTTAACTTTGTTGACTTTTTTTTTTTTTTTTTTTTTTTTTTTTAGTGCTTTTTCTGACCTTTTATTTATAACAAAACTTTTCTCGCGAGAACTCGCGCGAGATTTCTATCAAACTAGATATGGATTAAAATACTGTTCATGAGCTGCTCGCTGATTGATCGCTGGAAGTCCAGAGTTGGAAGGGGGGCGAGGCCAGTAGTCTCCATGCTAAAAACATTAGCGGCTAGTGATAGCAGCTAACCCGACAGCAGCAGCTTTCTGAATTCAGCATTGATGTCTGAACCGGACTCTGAGCCTGAGACAGAAGATACCGAGATGGTGGACGGAGCACGTTTACAACAAACTGTCTCTGAATGGTAAAGTCGTCGTTTTTAATGTCTGCTCGCCTTGCCTGTTCAGATAGCATGTTGACAACGAGGCATGTCGTTCATGTTAATACGTCTCAGTTTTATTCCGTGTTGGACCGTTTTTTAAACAATAAATGAACTTTTTAAAAACTCCAAGGTTACAGATGTAAAAAATGAAACGGATGTTGACTGAACCAGTCGGTACGTTCAGTGTCCAGCTGCCGGCCGGTCTGCACCCAGATAAGCACACACATACATTTTAACCACACGGAATTTCATGAAGCTGCGCTTTTTATTGAGGTTTTATTTACCATCAAGTGTTTTTCTAAATTAATTAGCTTATTTATATTTCCTGTTTTAGCCAGGAGTGTGAAAAATGTTATGTCAACATGACAGATCTCTGGTTGATGCAACCACTGATGTGGGTTGCTGTGTTACTGCACAGATAAATAACATGAAGTCAGATATCTTGTATCATTGATCAGGCTTCCTGCTGACTAATGTAGACTCGTGTTTTATATAGTCCAGCATCCCTTACCATCTATTATGTTGGTCTAATTGTTTCTGTTAAGCTGCACATGCCAACAGAAATAGACAGCAAGATATTATTACTGTGCTTAGAAGATAAAATTTCTCTTTTCATTTCCTTAGGTGCTCAGAAGGATAAAGCAGGTCCAAACCCCTCCGTGTCTGACCCAACATCCTGGCGTGGAACCAGTCTGCTTCAATGCTTTTTCATAACAGAATGCAGGAAACATTTATGAGCAGGATTATGTATGTGTACGTGTTGGAGGGAACGAGAGGCAAGTTTCTCTTCAGTGCCCAAAAATGAAGAAATAAAGCTAATCAAATGGCAAATAACTGTAAAAGGTGATTATATGTGTTCTTGCCATTTCATATTACATATAACAAATAGTAACTTTGCTGCAGTCACTTAGGGCAATAGCAATTGAATTAAAGTAAATACACAACTTTACCATATACATCATTTTCACTCTTAGTTATTGATTCTGTTAACACAGTAGCTGAGTTTTCTGGGTTTTATGTGGACTCTCGTGGTTCTGGAGCCAGATGAGCAAGCCTCCACAGGACTTTCTTCATCATCATCTTCCTCTGGACTGAGCTGAAATGTTACCTTCACTGCTGTCATCTGGGTTCCTTTTCTGCACAGAACCAGATACTGACATCCGAACAAGCAATAAAAGAGCCTCTTAGCTTCCATTAAGAATGTATATGTGTTTGATTTATTATCATTTTCTGTATGTAAAATTAATCAAACAAACAACAAACCTGTATTTCTGAAGTGAGGGTGGAAAGTCCTTCATGACAGCTGTGTTCCAGTTGTTGCCTGTATTGGTTCAGTCTATCAGCCAACATCTACCTGTAGACCGCTGGTGCTGCGCATGGTGTGAAATGTGCTGGACTAAAATCTGCAAATACAATTTATAAAAGTATCAGATCATCACATAAATAGATTGTAGGTGTAAATAGCTGCAGTTTAAGAGTAATCAAATATTGTAATGCAAACAGATCAAATCAAACTTTACAGCAGTAGTGACTAGGGCTGCACAATAAACCGTTAAAGAATCACAATCTCGATTCATACTTCTACACAATCTAATTTTCAAATGACAACGATTTAAAAAAAAAAAAAAAAAATCAAATAAAGACCACATGTACCGCATTTCGAACTGGGACATCACCTGCATAAAAACAAGCGCTCCCTCTTTCTCCCTCAACAAACGACAACGGTGGATCCTTACACCATGTGACGCAGATTCCAGCTGGTAGGAAAAAACTTGGTGAGTTTCTCGCTAAATCTGGTGACTTTCCAAACCCCCTTGGCAACTGTTTTTGTTAAAAGCAACCAGCGACAAATCCAGCAACTTTTACTGGAGTTACTGTAGACGTTTCTGGTGTTTTGGCGACTGACTTGAAAGCACATCTTGTTTAGCAGTGACTGTCAGGAATGAGCGGTGGGAGCCTCTCCCCATCATAAAGCACTCCCAGCCGGTCAGAGGAGCAGAGAGGACACCTGCACAAGTCCACATGCACAGTCACAATGAATAGTGAATGTGCAAATCCACACCTGATCCCAGCCTGGCTTACAGAGTGGGATGTAAACTAACATCATTTCTGTTGTCTCTGTTTGGTCCATTTAGATTGTTAGTTTAAACTGTCCATATGCTGTAATGTAATGGACGTTGTAGGAGAGGAATAATGTGAGAGAAAGATGAGTCTGTTGTGGTTCCTGCTCTGACCTGTGCTGCAGTGGGTGTGCCTGTTTCCCTGGCAACCAAGTCCACACCAGGTTGTCATCGGGAAATCAGCAGCAGCAAGATAAAAGGCCAGCTCAGTTCACCAGTCATCGCCTGATTGTTGTTTCGTCAGTGGTAACAGCTCTCGGCCATTGCAGCATTTCTGCCTAAGGACTCAAACAGCTTGTCTAACAATTGTCTGTTCTGTCACCAGTGCGTGATTCTTGCCTGCCTGCCCGTCAACCTGCCTGCCTGGCAACCTACCATTCTGCCCAGGAAAACAATAAACCCTTCCTAGTATCCACATCCAATCTGCACTTGGGTCCTTGTTTGTCCTACACTACAACAGAGTCGAAACCATCCTAATTATGTTTAGTACTGTTAAGTTTAAACCCTTAACATCTTAACATACTTATCATTAAAGAGGAAGCCAGACGAGACGATCTTGTTTAACTTGCAAGGAGGCTCATCTCAGAAGCCTGAGCTTCAAAAAACCCCAAGCCGTTTATAGAAAGATACCTCGTGACATTCATACAAGTTGTTACAATTCAGTGTGTGTGTGTGTGGGTGTGCTTGGTTTTTGGACAGTGGACAGTCTTGCTGCGAGCAAAGCGTCCAGATGGAAAAACCTGGCAGTCTTCAAAGGAAAGGCTTCCGGGGATGTTAGCACGTTCGCCCAACACTAATATGCATCTTTTAACTCGAAAAAGACCCCGATCAAGGCCTCCACTACTATCGCCCATTATTCCCAGCGCCCCCCCAACGCCCCACAGATGCAGCCCACCCAGCACTCCCCAGAGCCAGCAAAGCCAGCCCAATTCTACCGGACAGCCCTCCCCCTCATGTTATTTCTCAAACCTCCGACAAGGACTACACTTCTCTCCAAATTGTCCAAACGATGATCACCACCAAAGTGGAACACACTCTAACAACACACATCAGAAACACATGAAAATGTACACAAACATAACAGATGTTCTTTCCAGCTGCTTCTTCAACAATCCTGCAGCTACCTGTCGCATACAGCCACACTTCTCGTGCCCCGCAGCTCTTGCCGCCACTATGAAATTTATACCTGCAGATTAGAACTCCTGCTCGCCATCTGGGGGCCCCTGTTAAAAACAGGAACCCAGAGTTAGTTTGTTGTTATTGTTCTGTTTTCAGGACAAAACTGTCCCATAAATCACACTAAACATATTTTTAACTGACAGCCATTAAGAACATAATGCATTCTGTGATGTCCAGGTTTCATCTTTACAGGTGTACAGGAGTGTTGAAGTCTCAACTTTTCTGCAGTTAAAGCGGGTATATTCCATGACGAGAGAATTCCTATTAACAGTTGTTTTATATACATCTGCCAAACACCAACATATTCATCACAAGAGATTTCCATATTATATTAGAAGTATGATGGAGAAATGAAAATCTTAGCATGAACCTGAACATTAAATAAAAAGAATAAAAATAAAACCGAAACCACCAGAATATAAAAGATCTCTGCAATAACTCCTAAAAAATGCCAGAACTTTTCTCCATTTAAAGTGCTTTAAACTAAAGACTTGTATGTGAAGTTCCTTCATCAGGTCCTTTTGGAAAACTGAACCAGGCTGGACTTTATACGCACCTCTCCATACAGTTTCCACAGCATAGAAACCGAGTGCTGGACAAAGAGCAGGACCAGCTGGAGGATCGTATAGTTCTCTGTAATGTTACTGGTTGTTACTATGATGGTCCTGTGATAGTCCTGGGATGGTCCTTTGACTGTCCTGGGATGGTCCTGTGAAGGTCCTGGGATAGTCCTTTGATGGTCCTGGGATGGTCCTGTAATAGTCCTGGGATGGTCCTGGGATGGTCCTGGGATGCTCCTGTGATGGTCCTGGGATGGTCGTGGCATGGTCCTGTGATGGTCCTGGGATGGTCCTTTGATGATCCTGGGATGGTCCTGTAATAGTCCTGTGATGGTCCTTTTACTGTCCTGTGATGGTCTTGTGATGGTCCTTTGATTGTCCTGGGATGGTCCTTTGACTGTCCTGTGATGGTCCTAGGGTGGTCCTGTGATGGTCCTGGGATGGTCCTTTGACGGTCCTGGGAAGGTCCTGGGATGGTTCTGGGATGGTCCTTTGATGGTCCTGGGATGGTCCTTTGACTGTCCTGTGATGGTCCTGGGATGGTTCTGAGATGGTCCTTTGATGGGTCTGGGATGGTCCTTTGACTGTCCTGTGATGGTCCTGGGATGGTCGTGTGATGGTCCTGGGATGGTCCTGGGATGGTCCTGAGAAGGTCCTTTGACTGTCCTAGGATGGTCTTGTGATGGTCCTTTGATGGTCCTGTGATGGTCCTGGGATGGTCCTTTTACTGTCCTGGGATGGTTCTTTGATGGTCCTGGGATGGTCCTGGGATGGTCCCGTGATGGTCCTGTGATGGTCCTGGGATGGTCCTTTGACTGTCCTGTGATGGTCCTGGGATGGTCCTGTGATGGTCCTGGGATGGTCCTGTGATGGTCCCGGGATGGTCCTGGGATGGTCCTGAGAAGGTCCTTTGACTGTCCTAGGATGGTCTTGTGATGGTCCTTTGATGGTCCTGGGATGGGCCTTTGACTGTCCTGTGATGGTTCTGTGATGGTCCTTGGATGGTCCTGGGATGGTTCCTGTGATGGTCCTGTGATGGTCCTTGGATGGTCCTGTGATGGTCCTGGGTTGGTCCTGTGACTGTCCTGGGATGGTTCTGGGATGGTTCTTTGATGGTCCTGGGATGGTCCCGTGATGGTCCTGTGATGGTCCTGTAATGGTCCTGTAATGGTCCTGGGATGGTCCTGGGATGGTCCTTTGCTGGTCCTGGGATGGTCCTTTGACTGTCCTGTGACGGTCCTGGGATGGTCCTGTGATGGTCCCAGGATGGTCCTGGGATGGTCCTGAGAAGGTCCTTTGACTGTCCTAGGATGGTTCTGTGATGGTCCTGTGATGGTCCTGGGATGGTCCTTTGACTGTCCTGGGATGGTTCTGGGATGGTTCTTTGATGGTCCTGGGATGGTCCTGGGATGGTCCTGTGATGGTCCTTTGATGGTCCTGGGATGGTCCTTTGACTGTCCCGTGATGGTCCTGGGATGGTCCTGTGATGGTCCTGTGATGGTCCTGGGATGGTTCCTGTGATGGTCCTGTGATGGTCCTGGGATGGTCCTGTGATGGTCCTGGGATGGTCCTGTGATGGTCCTGTAATGGTCCTGGGATGGTCCTTTGATGGTCCTGGGATGGTCCTGTGATAGCCCTGGGATGGTCCTGTGATGGTCCTAGGGTGGTCCTTTGATGGTCCTGGGATGGTCCTTTGACGGTCCTGGGACGATCCTGGGATGGTTCTGGGATGGTCCTTTGATGGTCCTGGGATGGTCCTGTGACTGTCCTGTGATGGTCCTGTGATGGTCCTGGGATGGTCCTGTGATGGTCCTGGGATGGTCCTGTGATGGTCCTGTGATGGTCCTGGGATGGTCCTGGGATGGTCCTTTGACTGTCCTGTGATGGTCATTTGATGGTCCTGGGATGGTCCTTTGATGGTCCTGGGATGGTCCTTTGACTGTCCTGTGACGGTCCTGGGATGGTCCTGGGATGGTCCTGTGATGGTCCCGGGATGGTCCTGGGATGGTCCTGAGAAGGTCCTTTGACTGTCCTAGGATGGTCTTGTGATGGTCCTTTGATGGTCCTGTGATGGTCCTGGGATGGTCCTTTTACTGTCCTGGGATGGTTCTTTGATGGTCCTGGGATGGTCCTGGGATGGTCCCGTGATGGTCCTGTGATGGTCCTGTAATGGTCCTGGGATGGTCCTTTGCTGGTCCTGGGATGGTCCTGTGATAGTCCTGGGATGGTCCTGTGATGGTCCTGGGATGGTCCTGTGATGGTCCTGGGATGGTCCTTTGACTGTCCTGGGATGGTCCTGGGATGGTCCTGTGATGGTCCTGGGATGGTCCTTTGACTGTCCTGTGACGGTCCTGGGATGGTCCTGTGATGGTCCTGGGATGGTCCTGTGATGGTCCTGGGATGGTCCTTTGACTGTCCTGTGACGGTCCTGGGATGGTCCTGTGATGGTCCTGGGATGGTCCTGTGATGGTCCTGGGATGGTTCCTGTGATGGTCCTGTGTTGGTCCTGTGATGGTTCCTGTGATGGTCCTGTGATGGTCCTGGGATGGTCCTGTGATGGTCCTGGGATGGTTCCTGTGATGGTCCTGTGTTGGTCCTGTGATGGTCCTGGGATGGTCCTGTGATGGTCCTGGGATGGTTCCTGTGATGGTCCTGTGATGGTCCTGGGATGGTCCTGGGATGGTCCTTTGCTGGTCCTGGGATGGTCCTTTGACTGTCCTGTGACGGTCCTGGGATGGTCCTGTGATGGTCCCAGGATGGTCCTGGGATGGTCCTGAGAAGGTCCTTTGACTGTCCTAGGATGGTTCTGTGATGGTCCTGGGATGGTCCTGTGATGGTCCTGGGATGGTCCTTTGACTGTCCTGGGATGGTTCTGGGATGGTTCTTTGATGGTCCTGGGATGGTCCTTTGATGGTCCTGGGATGGTCCTTTGACTGTCCCGTGATGG
>NC_136610.1:40455000-40457500 GCF_933228915.1 Telmatherina bonti | reverse complement strand
CTGTTGCCGCAGTAAGCGGAGCAACTTCTGGCCACCAAGTGGTCCTGTCAACCATAGTAAGGAGGTAAGTGAAACCAAGGGAGGGAGGGAGGGGGCCCACCAGGTCTACATTAACATGGTTGAACCTCCTCTCCGGAACAGGGAAAGGTGCCAGGGGAGCCTTCGTGTGGCGGTGTACTTTTGAACGCTGACAGTCCACGCAGGCATCGCCCAGCCTCGCACATCCTTCTTTAGACCACGCCAGACAAACTTGGAGGTGACCAACCTTTGGGATGGTTTCCTGCCTGGATGAGAAAGACCGTGTACCGCATCAAACACACGCCACCACCATGCAGTCGGAACGACGGGGCGCGGAACACCGGTGGAAAAGTCACACAACCCTGTGTAGTTGCCCCCACCAAAGGCGACATCCTTCAGCTGCAACCCAGTAGCCGTGGTCCGGAGCAACTGGACCTCAGGGTCAGTGGTTTGATCGGCTGCCAGGCGGGCATGAGCAAGCCCCAGGTGGACAGCACCTGCTAAAGCACGGGAGAGGCAGTCTGCAACAACATTGGTCTTGCCAGCTACATGCCGTATGTCTGTGGTGAACTCGGAGATGTAGGACAGCTGCCGCTGCTGTCGGGCAGACCAAGGCTCAGACACCTTAGCCATAGCAAAAGTGAGTGGTTTGTGGTCTACAAAAACTCTGGTCTGTGAACTGTTGGCCCTCCAGAAACGAACGGAAATGCTGAATGGCCAGGTGGAGGGCCAGCAGCTCCTGGTCGAAAGTACTATACTGCCGGCTGAAGAAAGCAAGATGTTGCCAAGAACCGTTCAGCCACTGCTCGTGCACAGCGCTCACGGCATAGTCCGAAGCATCCGTAGTGATTGCGATGGGGGTTCCTGGAGAAGGGTGTGCAAGCATTGTGGCCTGGGCCAACGCCATTTTGGCGTTTGTGAAAGCAGCGAGTCTCTCAGCAGACCAGTCAACCAAATGTTTAGGAGACCTGCCCTTCAGAGCCCCATACAGTGGTCGCATGAGAGCAGCGGCTCTGGGAATGAAACGGTGGTAAAAGTTCACCATACCCAAGAACTCCTGCAGGGACCGCACTGTAACTGGCTGTGGGAAATCCAAAACCACCTGCACCCTAGATGGGAGCGGAACGGCTCCATCCTTGGTGATCTGATGTCCAGGAAGTCAATGGTGGTCAATCTAAACTGACACTTGGCAGGGTTGACGATCAGTCCATGTTGGCTGAGTTAGTCAAAAAGGATTGGCAGATGTGACAGGTGTTCTGAGGTGGATGTACTCACCACCAAAATGTCATCCAGGTACACAAAGAGAAAAGGCAGGTCACGCAGAACGGAGTCCATGAGATGTTGGAATGACTGAGCAGCATTTTTAAGGCCAAACGGCATCCGTAAGAATTCAAACAATCCGAAAGGTGTAACCACAGCAGTTTTGGGGACATCCAACGGGTGCACCAGGACCTGATGATAGCCACGGACTAAGTCCACCTTGGAAAAGATTACCTTACCGGCTAGGTGTGCTGAAAAGTCCTGGATGTGGGGCACTGGATAGCGGTCTGGAGTGGTAGCGTCATTCAGTCGACGGTAATCCCCACATGGGCGCCACCCACCCCCAGGCTTGGGGACCATGTGGAGAGGTGAAGACCAAGGGCTGTTGGAGCGGCGAATGATCCCTAGGCGTTCCATGTTGTCAAACTCTGCTTTAGCTATGGTTAGCTTAGCTGGGTTCAAACGCCTCAGGCAGGCATGGACTGGTGGACCGGTGGTGGCAGTGTAGTGCTCCACCCCATGTCTCGTGGCCGTAGATGAGAAGGTAGGCTGTGTGAGTGTTGGATAGTCAGTCAGCAGGTGATGAAACACGTCAGTCTGTGGGAGCACTGCAGACAGCCTGATGGAGTTTAAACTGCTCAGGGCGCAACTGTAGGAAGAGAAGGTGGTGGCATTGATCAAGCGACGGTTTTTGACATCCTCAAGCAGGCCATAAGCACACAGAAAATCAGCACCCAAGAGGGGAACAGCCACCTTGGCAGTGACAAAGTCCCTGTTGAATAACTGTCCATCAAAACACAGTTCCATATTACGAGTACCAAAAGTCCGTATGGGGCAGCCATTAGCAGCCTCCAGGGGAGGGCCGTGTCCATCCGCCAGGATATCTATTTTTGATGCGGGCAGGACACTCTTCTGTGCTCCAGTGTCGCACAAAAAACGACGCCCGGAAATGGTGTCATGGATGAAAAGCAGCCTACCAGTGTGGCCAGCGCTCATGGCCACTACTGAGCGCCGGCCCTGGCGTTTCCCGTGCCCGAGTAGCTGCAGGGAGCTACTCGGGCACGAGGCCCGAGGGAGCTACTCCCTCGGGCGCGGCAGCGCTTGGCCGTGGGTCCAAAATGTGCATGGTAGTAACACAAACCGTCTTTGGAGCATTGACGGAGTGACGCCGTAGTAGCGGTAAGCGATGCACCGCCGGAGAAAGACGTGGTGGCGGGGAAAT
>NC_136610.1:40277500-40450000 GCF_933228915.1 Telmatherina bonti | reverse complement strand
CAGCACGCCTTCAGTCTGCTGCTGCAGCTCAGCTGAACAAAGCTGCTCGCTCGAGGGGCGGAGACTCAGGCTGATGTGTCTTCTCTGATTGGTCCATTTCCAGTCCTCAGCAGAACTAATGTTAGTTTATTCGTTTATCCTGAATGGATCATAAGGCCAGAAACAAACTGGGGACAAACTGGATATTTATTGATAAAAACATGAACTGGCAAATTGTTGAAAGAATGTTTTTAACTGTAGAAAAAGTATTTGAATGCATAACTGTGGAAATCACTGTAAATAAAATGAAAAACATGGTTAGCTGTGTTTACAGGGCTCCAGGATCAGACGTGAATTTATTTAATGACTGGATGGAAAGATTATTCAGTACAAAGACCAAAAAGGATATATTCATATGTGGAGACTATAATATCGATATTCTCACAGCAATATCACAATTCCACTAAAGAAATCATTGGCATCATGTTTAGTATGAACACGTAGCCTCTAATTACAGGACCTACTAGAATAACGGCTCATAGTGCTGCTCTGCTCAACAATATATTCACCAACACTTCTGACAACAACACAATCAGTGATATATTATTAAATGACAACACTGATCATTTCCCGGTTTTCATGGTGTATGATGTAAACTACAGAACAACTAATAACAATGGTAGTTTAAGATTCAGTAGGATACAAACAGAAGAAGCATCGGCTGCTCTAATAGGTGTCAAAGCCTGGTCTTTTCATGTGCCCACTGTCCTCTAACTGTTTTTAAGTAACTGTTTAAAAACTTTGTTAAAAGAATTTTTTAAAAGTGCTTTTTCTGACCTTTTATTTATAACAAAACTTTTCTCGCGAGAACTCGCGCAAGATTTCTATCAAACTAGATATGGATTAAAATACTGTTCATGAGCTGCTCGCTGATTGATCGCTGGAAGTCCGGAGTTGGAAGGGGGGCGAGGCCAGTAGTCTCCATGCTAAAAACATTTGCGCCTAGTGATAGCAGCTAACCCGACAGCAGCAGCTTTCTGAATTCAGCATTGATGTCTGAACCGGACTCTGAGCCTGAGACAGAAGATACCGAGATGGTGGACGGAGCACGTTTACACCAAACTGTCTCTGAATGGTAAAGTCCTCACTTTTAATGTCTGCTCGCCTTGCCTGTTCAGATAGCATGTTGACAACGAGGCATGTCGTTCATGTTAATACGTCTCAGTTTTATTCCGTGTTGCACCGTTTTTTAAACAATAAATGAACTTTTTAAAAACTCCAAGGTTACAGATGTAAAAAATGAAACGGATGTTGACTGAACCGGTCGGTACGTTCAGTGTCCAGCTGCCGGCCGGTCTGCACCCAGATAAGCACACACATACATTTTAACCACACGGAATTTCATGAAGCTGCGCTTTTTATTGAGGTTTTATTTACCATCAAGTGTTTTTCTAAATTAATTAGCTTATTTATATTTCCAGTTTTAGCCAGGAGTGTGAAAAATGTTATGTCAACATGACAGATCTCTGGTTGATGCAACCACTGATGTGGGTTGCTGTGTTACTGCACAGATAAATAACATGAAGTCAGATATCTTGTATCATTGATCAGGCTTCCTGCTGACTAATGTAGACTCGTGTTTTATATATTCCAGCATCACTTACCATCTATTATGTTGGTCTAATTGTTTCTGTTAAGCTGCACATGCCAACAGAAATAGACAGCAAGATATTATTACTGTGCTTAGAAGATAAATTTTCTCTTTTCATTTCCTTAGGTGCTCAGAAGGATAAAGCAGGTCCAAACCCCTCCGTGTCTGACCCAACATCCTGGCATGGAACCAGTTCAATTCAACTCAATTCAACTTTATTTATATAGCGTCAAATCACGGCAATGCCATCTCAAGACGCTTTACAGACAGAGGGGAAAACATAATGAAGGCCAATTCATAACAGCCTATATAAGGAAACCAACAGATTGAGTTGAGTCCAACTCAATCTCCCATCCTGAGCAAGCACACTGGCGACAGTGGGAAGGAAAAAACTCCCTTTTAACAGGAAGGAAACCTCCGGCAGAACCCGGCTCAGGACAGGCAGCCATCTGCCTCTGCTGTGTGGGGGGAAGAGGACAGAAAGACAACAGACAACAGGAACTGCTACTCCCGGCCAGGGAGACCTGCTGAGACAGGAGACATACAGTCTGCTTCAATGCTTTTTCATTACAAAATGCAGGAAACATTTATAAGCAGGATTATGTACATTTACGTGTTGGAGGGAACGAGAGGCAAGTTTCTCTTCAATGCCCAAAAATTCAGAAATAAAGCTAATCAAATGGCAAATAACTGTAAAAGGTGATTATATGTGTTCTTGCCATTTCATATTACATATAACAAGTAGTAACTTTGCTGCAGTCACTTAGGGCAATAGCAATTGAATTAAAGTAAATACACAACTTTACCATTTACACATTTATGCATCTGACTTCTGAATGTAAAATGTAAAGCTGAAGTTAAAAACATACAGCTCTTTAAAACACAATATCTTTATTAGTGTACAGAAATAAAACCAATACTCATTTTCAATGTAATAAAATAAAAATAATCATTTTCACTCTTAGTTATTGATTTTGTTAACACAGTAGCTGAGTTTTCTGGGTTTTATGTGGACTCTCGTGGTTCTGGAGCCGGATGAGCAAGCCTCAACAGCACTCATCATCATCATCATCTTCCTCCAGACTGGCTGAGATGTCACCTTCACTGCTGTCGTCTGGGTTCCTTTTCTGCACAGAACCAGATACTGACATCAGAACAAGCAATAAAAGAGCCTCTTAGCTTCCATTAAGAATGTATATGTGTTTGATTTATTATAATTTTCTTAATGTAAAATTAATCAAACAAACAACAAACCTGTATTTGTGAAGAGAGGGTGGAAAGTCCTTGGTGACAGCTGTGTTCCAGTTGTTGCCTGTATTGTAGGGTCAGTCTGCTCCAACATCAACTTTTAGACATCAGTAGACCGCTGGTGCTGCGCATGGTGTGAGATGTGCTGGACTAAAATATGCAAATACAAGTTATAAAAATATCAGATCATCACATAAATAGATTGTAGGTGTAAATAGCTGCAGTTTAAGAGTAATCAAATATTGTAATACAAAGAGATCAAATCAAACTTTATAAAGCACTTTCATGCCAAAGGCAACACAAAGTGCTTTGCATACTTTTATTTTCAAAAAGCTGATTAAATAAAACAGGTTTTCACACACTGAAATATTAACATAGAATATTAAAAACACACTCATTTTATTTCACACAGTTATACACAGACACAATTTTCCCTAACCTCTGTCTTCACTGCATGTAGATAAAAATAAAACATATCTTTCAGATCCATCATACCAGGAGTCAGACCTCCACATCCACAGAGGCTGCAGATATTAATCCTGCAGAGCTCCCGTTTTACAAACATGACGTGAAGATGTCAGAAATAAAAAGTTTGCATTCTGGTTCGGTGAAGAAACTCGTTGATGGCTTTTATGAAAAGGCAATAGAACATCACTTAAAAAAAGAAAAAACTAATACATATCCTCCCTGCCGATATCCAATAGATGCCAATATCAGACTACATGATGGTTACCTTGTTAAATTATCAGTATGATTATTACAGCTGCCATGTCATGGTGGGGAGAGCAAAGCTACGTCCCTCATGAATACTGTACTTACTGTGTGGTAGCAGGCATGAAAATAAAAATAGAGAAGTCATTTACAAACATTTACGTGGCCGAGCATAGGATAGATATAAGAAAATAAAACCTGGGGCTCATTTGTACGGCACAAGAAGTTAAACCTTCAGGCTCGTCCCGTTAGCATAGCTGTTAGCATTAGCATTATCTGCATCAGCTTAAGTCAGGTCTCAGTCACGACAAAGCAGAACTTTATAGCAGGAGTGACACTTAACGACTGCAGTGATGCTGAGCCGCTTAAAGTTGGAATTCCCCCTCTTTCCAACCGGGTTTGATGCCGTCTTTACCTGGTATTTTCCCAAATGTTAGCAACATGTCTGGCACAAACAGAGGCCGCAGTCGGCAGAGATGCAGGTGCATTATCAACAAAAACTAATGTAATCCATCTGTCCCTGGTAGTTTGGTCTGCTGATGAAGGGAGAGAAAAAAAACCTTCTGATGTTGGTTTTGGTAACAGACAACCGAGCAGTGGACATGATCACTGCTCGCACATCTTCACACAGCTTGTTGCTAATAGCAACTGAGGCAGGTCCAGCAGGTGTATTTATGCTGGAAAAGGGGCTGGTTAATGCAAATAGCTCTACGGGATTATGACATCCCGGGGAGAAAATAAAAAAAAACGTGTTTGCGAGGTTTCAGCCTTGTGGACAGTTTTGCTACAAACAAAGCGCCCAGAAGGAAAAAGCCGACCGTCTTCAACAGAAAGGCTTCCAGGGACGTTACCACTACCGCCCAACACTAATACGCACGTTTTAACTCAAAAAAGTGCAATTTCCGGGTGATGACTCCTTTAAGAATGATTTATCTCCTCAAAATGGGGAATTTATAAAGGAAAAGTCTGATGTAAACACAGCTTACATTTCCTTCCTTGAAATATTTATATCGTATATTTAAGAATTGTCCACATAAAAAGCTTAGAGAAAAAGACCACATAGAAACTCCATGGCAAACAAAAGGGTTACTAAATGCATGCAAAAAGAACATTTATTTATTTAAACAACACCTTCAATATGGAACAGAAGATGCTGAATTAAAATACAAAACATATAAGAATAAACTGACTAGCATTATGCGTGACAGTAAAAAAGATTATTAAACTACTTAACTTAAAAAAAAAAAATGTAATGTGGAAAGTGCTAAATACGGTCATTGGAGGAAGAATGGAAAACTTAAGTTATCCTGATTATTTTATAGTGAATAATAAGATTATTACAGGCAGACAGTAAATTGTGGATGTTTTAACATTTTTTTGTCAGCGTTGGGTCTGAACTAGCTAAGAAAATAGCAGCTAATAAGATGCTTATTGGAGAGCAAAGCATTTTCCATGTGTCTCCTGTTGAGGAGAAAGAAGTTTTTGACACGATAAAGAATGCAATAATAAAACATCAAAGGGTATTACTAATCTTGATATGAAAACTATTAGGAAAGTAGCAGAAGCTACTATTAAACCATTCACACATGAATGTCGTTCTGTCGTTCACATGTGGACAATTCTCCCTTAAAGAAATGAAACTAGCTGAAGTTATCCCCGTCTTCAAATCAGGAGACAAACACCAATACACAAACTATCGGCCTGTCTCTCTTTTGCCGCAGTTTTCTAAGATATTAGAAAAGTTATTTGAGAGTTCATAACTTTATTGAAAAACATCATTTATTTGACAGTCAACGTGGTTTCAGATGCAATTGATCGACTAACCTTTAATTGATTTGATGTACGAAATAAATGGTTTAGAAAAATATGTAATTAATATTGTAATTAACTTACAAAAGGCCTTTGATATGATACACCATATTGATACACAAACTGGAACAACATGGCTTCAGAGGAATAATTAGGACTGGATAGAAAGGTACTTGGAGGAAAGACAGTTTGTCCAGATTGATCAGCATAAATCTGAACATAAGTGGAACATGTGGAGTACCTCAAGGGTCAATATTAGAACCAATGTTGTTTTTACTGTATATAGATGACATATACAAAGTTTCAGAAGCAATGAAGTTTGTTTTGTTTGCAGATTATGTGAATATTATTTGTTCAGGGGAAAATAACTTTTGGATGAAATAATTTGGGAAATTAACAAATTAAAAATGATAAATGAAAAAGATGTATTAGTATATTAATGGCTACAACCCCTGTCATGGGTTGCTCCTAGCAGGGGTTTGTTTTTCTCTCCTGGGTTTGTAGGCGGTTCTGAGCAGGCTTCCTAGAGGCTCAGGGTGGAGTCTGGAGTGATGATGGAAACACCTGCAGCTCGTCTGGCACTGGATCCAGTCTCCACCAGGTTATCTCACAGTACCTGTGGTAAATCTGGCTCCTTGAGGATTCCGTGTTGTCGAAGCATTTGGTAACCATTGTTTTTGCTCTTTCCTGCGACGAAGCACTGCCTTGTCTCACCGGGATCCATGCCACCAATCCCAGAGCAACCACCAGCCGGTCCACCTGCCTGCTCGCCCTGCCATCTGGTTCACCACACCTGAGAACTTGACTACCCCCCTCCAGCCGATCAACCACTCCTGGTCACAGTAAGCCTCATTGTTGCAAGAACCATTTTCTCAGACTTCATTTGTTTGGACTCCGCTAATTATCTTCTCCTTCTGGAGATACAACCTGGACAGAACAACCAAGAAACTCAGTTTAAGCCATAAATTGTGCTTCATTCTGACTCGCCGCCACTCTGCATTTTGGGTCCCACCTCGTACGGCAGTTCTTTCCTGCCGTGACAACACCTAGTGCAGGTAAATAAATCTTTAGTTCGTAATGTTTACATGTGCTCAGAGTTTCCCGTGTACGTTCTCCGTGTCCGTGCACTGGTCAGTTTTCAAGCATGCCCCTTTCAGAGCCAAATAAACTTAAACTGACAAGTTACGACACAGCCAAAGCAGGAGATGGACGAGACCGTCTGTCCGTCTTCTGCATCGCAACAAAAGACGAATACTGAGGCGTCCTGTATGTCTGCAGTTTGATCTGAGAGTGAACACATCACGATCCTCCTCCACGTTTGTCTGAAACTGACGTCAGAACTCAGAGGGGAACTCTGGTGTGGAAATCTGACAGGAAATAATGACTGAAGAAAGAAGGTTTTATTAAAACAGCTGCAGCTGAGAGAAAATGTTCCCAATGAGAAGACTGAGACCGCCGTCTGACTAACCAACGGTTTGGACTTTAACTGTTCCCCAACCCTGATGGGAGGGAGAAGGGCTTCTAACCCTTCCAGTTGACGAGTCTTTCAGATTGGATCCTTGTTCCTGTCTGTGTGTGAGGTATGTGACGGGGTCACATGCATGGGACTGGGGTTTTAATATTTGAACCCTTTTACCTTTTGTTTTCTATCTTGTTTTTAATAAACCGTTTTGAGATTTAGTGTGGTTGACTCTGCTCCCCCTGATTTTTAAAAGAACCTAGGCGGCCAGGAGGACGTTTTATTTACCTGTTTTTATTTGCTTTTATTTGCCTAAAACGTTCGCTCCAAATGGTTCCCCGATGGTCAGAGTTCACCTAGAGCTGCAGCTGAACCACACAGAAATACAAACTGCCGTAATGTTAATACGGATACTTAAACCTACAGAGAGGACACATGGAGGTACGTGTGCGGTAGTGTTTGAACCAGTTTACGGCCCTGCAATGGACTGGCGAGCTGTCCAGGGTGTACCTGCCTCTCGCCCAAAGACTGCTGGGATAGGCTCCTGCTTCCCCTTCATGGGACCAAGCAGTTAGGATGATGAATGAATGAACCAGTTTATACACAAAAAAACGGAGAAGAACTTAGCCTGACAGGTACAATCTGGTACTTTTTCTTCTTGGTTTGGAGTATATGTGTGCAGTCTCCACCCCAACTGGTCGAGACCGATGGCCGCTCCCCCTGAGCCTGGTTCTGGTTCTGGTTCTAGCTCTGGTTCTGGTGGAGGTCTTTTTTTCTGTCCACCATGGCCCACTACCTCATGCAGCTCGGGATGGAGGACTGAGTCAGAGACGTGGGTTGGTGTGATCAGCTGTTCATGGAATCTGCAGGTATGAACACCAGTTGGAAGAATCAGCTTCAACTGGTTTACCTGGAAACTCCCAGATGGTGATGTTGGTACGAAACGCTCACATTTAACAGGTTTTTATCTCTCACAGCTGCAGGATCAAGCAACTCAGGATTGTAGCTCTGAATCTGCCGACAGCAGCTTTGCTCTGACATGTCATGTTGAACACGTGGAGGAAGGCGTCTTCGTTGAGGAGAAGCTCTCAGAAGCGAGCTGGAGAGGCTTGCTGTGATGCTCACAGACCACCTGGAGTCGGGTAAATGTTTGACTTTTCAGCGATGCTCGCTCTTTCTGTCCCCAGCTCAGGGATTTCTGTTTGAACAAAGCCCACCTGATGTGGTCTGATCCTTTGTTTGTACTACATGCAAGCCAGCGTGTCATCTCAAAGGAAGCGATCCTTCCTGACAGCTCTGTGGAGGAGTTTAAAGGGGATCGTCCGCGGGGTCGCGCTCAGGCTGAATAATTACCTCCAGTTCGCCACTGAGCCCACTGCTGGGGGTGCTGTTTACATTTCTGCCTGGCGAGACGCTACCGATGGCGTTCTCTCATAACAGACGGAATCTGTCTGTCCCTACGTTCATTGGTCGGTCCGTCCGTCCATCTGTCCGTTTGTCTGTCTTGTCTGTCCATCAGTCCGTCCGTCCGTCCATCAGTCCGTTTGTCTGTCTTGTCTGTCCATCAGTCCGTCTGTCCGTCCGTCCGTCCATCAGTCCGTTTGTCCGTCCGTCCATCAGTCCGTTTGTCTGTCTTGTCTGTCCATCAGTCCGTCTGTCCGTCCGTCCGTCCATCAGTCCGTCTGTCCATCAGTCCGTCTGTCCGTCCGTCCGTCCATCAGTCCGTCTGTCCGTCCGTCCGTCCATCAGTCCGTCTGTCCATCAGTCCGTCTGTCCATCAGTCCGTCTGTCCGTCCGTCCGTCCATCAGTCCGTCTGTCCATCAGTCCGTCTGTCCGTCCGTCCGTCCATCAGTCCGTCTGTCCGTCCGTCCGTCCATCAGTCCGTCTGTCCATCAGTCCGTCTGTCCATCAGTCCGTCTGTCCGTCCGTCCGTCCATCAGTCCGTTTGTCTGTCTTGTCTGTCCATCAGTCCGTTTGTCTGTCTTGTCTGTCCATCAGTCCGTCTGTCCGTCCGTCCGTCCATCAGTCCGTTTGTCTGTCTTGTCTGTCCATCAGTCCGTCCGTCCGTCCATCAGTCCGTCTGTCCGTCCGTCCATCAGTCCGTTTGTCCGTCCGTCCATCAGTCCGTTTGTCTGTCTTGTCTGTCCATCAGTCCGTCTGTCCGTCCGTCCGTCCATCAGTCCGTCTGTCCGTCCGTCCGTCCATCAGTCCGTTTGTCTGTCTTGTCTGTCCATCAGTCCGTCTGTCCGTCCGTCCGTCCATCAGTCCGTCTGTCCGTCCGTCCGTCCATCAGTCCGTTTGTCTGTCTTGTCTGTCCATCAGTCCGTCTGTCCGTCCGTCCATCAGTCCGTTTGTCTGTCTTGTCTGTCCATCAGTCCGTCTGTCCGTCCGTCCGTCCATCAGTCCGTTTGTCTGTCTTGTCTGTCCATCAGTCCGTCTGTCCGTCCGTCCGTCCATCAGTCCGTTTGTCCGTCCGTCCATCAGTCCGTCCGTCTGTCTTGTCTGTCCATCAGTCCGTTTGTCCGTCCGTCCATCAGTCCGTTTGTCTGTCTTGTCTGTCCATCAGTCCGTCTGTCCGTCCGTCCGTCCATCAGTCCGTTTGTCCGTCCGTCCATCAGTCCGTTTGTCTGTCTTGTCTGTCCATCAGTCCGTCTGTCCATCCGTCCGTCCATCAGTCCGTTTGTCCGTCCGTCCATCAGTCCGTTTGTCTGTCTTGTCTGTCCATCAGTCAGTCCGTCCGTCCATCAGTCCGTTTGTCTGTCTTGTCTGTCCATCAGTCCGTCTGTCCGTCCGTCCGTCCATCAGTCCGTTTGTCTGTCTTGTCTGTCCATCAGTCCGTTTGTCCGTCCGTCCATCAGTCCGTTTGTCTGTCTTGTCTGTCCATCAGTCAGTCCGTCCGTCCATCAGTCCGTTTGTCTGTCTTGTCTGTCCATCAGTCAGTCCGTCCGTCTTGTCTGAAGCTACTGATTGAGTCCGTTTGTCTTCTTCCCACGTGAGATTTTGTTTTTGCCAGAAGAGTCTGCTGTCTGGAAGCTTGAGTTCGGAGAAAGAGAAGCTTGTGAGAAATGTGTCTCAGCAAACGAGTAAAAGGAACTGATGTCATGTGACATGTCATGATGTCAGCGAGGAGACGGGACATATTGTGATATTGTTACAGAAGCAGCTGCAGGTTCTTCACAGCGCAGCTACAGATTATCGTCCTCATGTTTGTCCAGAATGACTTCAACCCAACTCTCCATGCACACCTTCCCGTGTGACGCTCCTGTCTTTGGGTTTGATGGATTCCAGGCTGCTCTGCATCCTGACACCGTCTGGACCGCATCCGCCGGGGATGAGAGGTGGTCCACTCCGCCTCTTTGAAGCTCTGATCCAACTCTGACACCTCGGCAGGAAGGGTTTCTGATTGCAAACCAGTTTACGTGTTGGTGTGTGAAGTTTCATCAGGCGGGAAGAACGACAGATCCCTGATCAGCAGAATGAATGCAGTTCAATGTTTATTCCTTCTGAAGGAGAGACGCCACTTCCTGCTTGGTCATCATTCAACACATAAAAGGCTTTAAGATGTGGACGGACGGACAGAATGTCTAATTCTACGTATTCACGCTGAAATGTTGTAAAATGTGACATTTTTCTTCTTCTTGAAGTGACAGACGTATAAAACTCTTGCAGATGTCTCCACGTGGTCCTGCATCTCGGACCCGTCTCTTACACGTCTCTTACATGTCTCGGACCCGTCTCTTACACGTCTCTTACACGTCTCTTACACGTCTCGGACCCGTCTCTTACATGTCTCGGATCCGTCCCTTACATGTCTCGGACCTGTCTCTTGCTCGTCTTGGACCTTTCTTGGACCCGTCTCGGAAACGTGTCAGACACTTCTCGGGCACGTCTCGAGCCCGTCGCAGACCCGTCTTTTACACGTCGCGGACACGTCTTTTACACGTCGCGGACACGTCTTTTACACGTCGCGGACCCGTCTCTTACATTTCTCGGACCCGTCTCTTACATGTTTTGGAAACGTCTCTTAGATGTCTTGGACCCGTCTCGGACACGTCTCTTCCACGTCTCAGACAGGTCTCTGACCCGTCTCTTACACGTCTCGGACCCGTCTCTTACATGTCTTGGAAACGTCTCTTAGATGTCTTGGACCCGTCTCGGACCCGTCTCTTACACGTCTCTTACATGTCTCGGACCCGTCTCTTACACGTCTCTTACACGTCTCTTACACGTCTCGGACCCGTCTCTTACATGTCTCGGATCCGTCCCTTACATGTCTCGGACCTGTCTCTTGCTCGTCTTGGACCTTTCTTGGACCCGTCTCGGAAACGTGTCAGACACTTCTCGGGCACGTCTCGAGCCCGTCGCAGACCCGTCTTTTACACGTCGCGGACACGTCTTTTACACGTCGCGGACACGTCTTTTACACGTCGCGGACCCGTCTCTTACATTTCTCGGACCCGTCTCTTACATGTTTTGGAAACGTCTCTTAGATGTCTTGGACCCGTCTCGGACACGTCTCTTCCACGTCTCAGACAGGTCTCTGACCCGTCTCTTACACGTCTCGGACCCGTCTCTTACATGTCTTGGAAACGTCTCTTAGATGTCTTGGACCCGTCTCGGACACATCTCTTACCCGTCTCGGACCCGTCTCTTACATGTCTTGGAAACGTCTCTTACATGTCTTGGACCCGTCTCGGACCCGTCTCTTACACGTCTTGGACCCGTCTCGGACACATCTCGGACCCGTCTCTTACACGTCTCGGACACGTCTCTTACACGTCTCGGACACGTCTCGGACCCGTCTCTTACACATCTCGGACCCGTCTCTTACACGTCTCGGACACGTCTCTTACACATCTCGGACACGTCTCGGACACGTCTCGGACACGTCTTGGACCCGTCTCTTACACGTCTCTTCCACGTCTCGGACCCGTCTCTTACATGTCTTGGACCCGTCTCTTACACGTCTCTTACACGTCTCGGACCCGTCTCTTACATGTCTTGGACCCGTCTCGGACCCGTCTCTTACATGTCTTGGACCCGTCTCGGACCCGTCTCTTACATGTCTTGGACCCGTCTCGGACCCGTCTCTTACACGTCTCTTACACGTCTCTTACATGTCTCGGACCCGTCTCTTACATGTCTTGGACCCGTCTCGGACCCGTCTCTTACATGTCTTGGACCCGTCTCGGACCCGTCTCTTACACGTCTCGGACACGTCTTGGATCCGTCTCTTACCCGTCTCGGACACGTCTTGGATCCGTCTCTTACCCGTCTCGGACACATCTCGGACCCGTCTCTTACACGTCTCGGACCCGTCTCTTACACGTCTCGGACACGTCTCTTACACGTCTCGGACCCGTCTCGGACACGTCTCGGACACGTCTTGGATCCGTCTCTTACAGATCTCGGACACGTCTTGGATCCGTCTCTTACACGTCTCGGACACGTCTCTTACACGTCTCGGATCCGTCCCTTACATGTCTCGGACCTGTCTCTTACACATCTCGGACCCGTCTCTTACATGTCTTGGACACGTCTCGGACACGTCTTGGATCCGTCTCTTACACGTCTCGGACACGTCTCTTACACGTCTCGGACACGTCTCGGACACGTCTTGGATCCGTCTCTTACACGTCTCGGACACGTCTCGGACACGTCTTGGATCCGTCTCTTACACGTCTCGGACACGTCTCTTACACGTCTCGGACACGTCTCGGACACGTCTTGGATCCGTCTCTTACACGTCTCGGACACGTCTCGGACACGTCTTGGATCCGTCTCTTACACGTCTCGGACACGTCTCTTACACGTCTCGGATCCGTCTCGGATTCGTCTCGGACACATATCTTACACGTCTCGGATCCGTCTCTTACACGTCTCGGACACGTCTCGGACACGTCTTGGATCCGTCTCTTACACGTCTCGGACACGTCTCGGACACGTCTCTTACACGTCTCGGATCCGTCTCGGATTCGTCTCGGACACATATCTTACACGTCTCGGATCCGTCCCTTACATGTCTCGGACCTGTCTCTTGCTCGTCTTGGACCCTTCTTGGACCCGTCTCGGAAACGTGTCAGACACTTCTCGGGCACGTCTCGAGCCCGTCGCAGACCCGTCTTTTACACGTCGCGGACACGTCTTTTACACGTCGCGGACACGTCTTTTACACGTCGCGGACCCGTCTCTTACATGTCTCGGACCCGTCTCTTACATGTCTTGGAAACGTCTCTTACATGTCTTGGACCCGTCTCTTACCCGTCTCGGACACATCTCGGACCCGTCTCGGACACGTCTCGGACCCGTCTCTTACACGTCTCGGACACGTCTCTTACACGTCTCGGACACGTCTCGGACCCGTCTCGGACCCGTCTCTTACACATCTCGGACCCGTCTCTTACACGTCTCGGACACGTCTGTTACACATCTCGGACCCGTCTCTTACACGTCTCGGACACGTCTCGGACACGTCTTGGACCCGTCTCTTACACGTCTCGGACACGTCTCGGACACGTCTTGGACCTGTCTCTTACACGTCTCGGACACGTCTCGGACACGTCTTGGACACGTCTTGGATCCGTCTCTTACACATCTCGGACCCGTCTCTTACACATCTCGGACCCGTCTCTTACACGTCTCGGACACGTCTGTTACACATCTCGGACCCGTCTCTTACACGTCTCGGACACGTCTCGGACACGTCTTGGACCCGTCTCTTACACGTCTCGGACACGTCTCGGACACGTCTTGGACCTGTCTCTTACACATCTCGGACCCGTCTCTTACACATCTCGGACCCGTCTCTTACACGTCTCGGACACGTCTCGGACACGTCTTGGACCTGTCTCTTACACGTCTCGGACACGTCTCGGACACGTCTTGGATCCGTCTCTTACACATCTCGGACCCGTCTCTTACACATCTCGGACCCGTCTCTTACACGTCTCGGACACGTCTGTTACACATCTCGGACCCGTCTCTTACACGTCTCGGACACGTCTCGGACACGTCTTGGACCCGTCTCTTACACATCTCGGACCCGTCTCTTACACATCTCGGACCCGTCTCTTACACGTCTCGGACACGTCTCGGACACGTCTCGGATCCGTCTCTTACACGTCTCGGACACGTCTCTTACACGTCTCGGACACGTCTCTTACACGTCTCTTACACGTCTCGGACCCGTCTCTTACATGTCTTGGACCCGTCTCGGACCCGTCTCTTACATGTCTTGGAAACGTCTCTTAGATGTCTCGGACACGTCTCTTACCCGTCTCGGACACATCTCGGACACGTCTTGAATCCGTCTCTTACACGTCTCGGACGCGTCTTGGATCCGTCTCTTACCCGTCTCGGACACATCTCGGACCCGTCTCTTACACGTCTCGGACCCGTCTCTTATACGTCTCGGACACGTCTCTTACACGTCTCGGACACGTCTCGGACCCGTCTCTTACACATCTCGGACCCGTCTCGGACACGTCTCGGACACGTCTTGGATCCGTCTCTTACACGTCTCGGACACGTCTTGGATCCGTCTCTTACACGTCTCGGACACGTCTCTTACACGTCTCGGATCCGTCTCGGATTCGTCTCGGACACATATCTTACACGTCTCGGATCCGTCCCTTACACATCTCGGACCTGTCTCTTACACATCTCGGACCCGTCTCTTACACATCTCGGACCCGTCTCTTACACGTCTCGGACACGTCTCGGACACGTCTTGGATCCGTCTCTTACACGTCTCGGACACGTCTCTTACACGTCTCGGATCCGTCTCGGATTCGTCTCGGACACATATCTTACACGTCTCGGACACGTCTCGGACACGTCTTGGATCCGTCTCTTACACGTCTCGGACACGTCTCGGACACGTCTCTTACACGTCTCGGATTCGTCTCGGACACATATCTTACATGTCTTGGATCCGTCTCTTACACGTCTCGGACACGTCTCGGATCCGTCTCGGATTCGTCTCGGACACATATCTTACACGTCTCGGATCCGTCCCTTACATGTCTCGGACCTGTCTCTTGCTCGTCTTGGACCCTTCTTGGACCCGTCTCGGAAACGTGTCAGACACTTCTCGGGCACGTCTCTTACACATCTCAGACACTTCCCGGGCACGTCTCGAGCCCGTCGCAGACCCGTCTTTTACACGTCGCGGACACGTCTTTTACACGTCGCGGACACGTCTTTTACACTTCGCGGACCCGTCTCTTACACGTCTTGGATCCGTCTCTTACATGTCTCGGACCTGTCTCTTGCTCGTCTTGGACCCTTCTTGGACCCGTCTCGGAAACGTGTCAGACACTTCTCGGGCACGTCTCGAGCCCGTCGCAGACCCGTCTTTTACACGTCGCGGACACGTCTTTTACACGTCGCGGACACGTCTTTTACATGTCTCGGACCCGTCTCTTACATGTCTTGGAAACGTCTCTTAGATGTCTTGGACCCGTCTCGGACACATCTCTTACCCGTCTCGGACCCGTCTCTTACATGTCTTGGAAACGTCTCTTACATGTCTTGGACCCGTCTCTTACCCGTCTCGGACACATCTCGGACCCGTCTCGGACACGTCTCGGACCCGTCTCTTACACGTCTCTTACACGTCTCTTACACGTCTCGGACACGTCTCGGACCCGTCTCTTACACATCTCGGACCCGTCTCTTACACGTCTCGGACACGTCTGTTACACATCTCGGACCCGTCTCTTACACGTCTCGGACACGTCTCGGACACGTCTTGGATCCGTCTCTTACACGTCTCGGACACGTCTCGGACACGTCTTGGACACGTCTTGGATCCGTCTCTTACACATCTCGGACCCGTCTCTTACACATCTCGGACCCGTCTCTTACACGTCTCGGACACGTCTGTTACACATCTCGGACCCGTCTCTTACACGTCTCGGACACGTCTCGGACACGTCTTGGACCCGTCTCTTACACGTCTCGGACACGTCTCGGACACGTCTTGGACCTGTCTCTTACACGTCTCGGACACGTCTCGGACACGTCTTGGATCCGTCTCTTACACATCTCGGACCCGTCTCTTACACATCTCGGACCCGTCTCTTACACGTCTCGGACACGTCTCGGACACGTCTTGGACCTGTCTCTTACACGTCTCGGACACGTCTCGGACACGTCTTGGATCCGTCTCTTACACATCTCGGACCCGTCTCTTACACATCTCGGACCCGTCTCTTACACGTCTCGGACACGTCTGTTACACATCTCGGACCCGTCTCTTACACGTCTCGGACACGTCTCGGACACGTCTTGGACCTGTCTCTTACACGTCTCGGACACGTCTCGGACACGTCTTGGACCCGTCTCTTACACATCTCGGACCCGTCTCTTACACGTCTCGGACACGTCTCGGACCCGTCTCTTACACGTCTCTTACACGTCTCGGACAGGTCTCTTACATGTCTCGGACCCGTCTCTTACATGTTTTGGAAACGTCTCTTAGATGTCTTGGACCCGTCTCGGACACGTCTCTTACATGTTTTGGAAACGTCTCTTAGATGTCTTGGACCCGTCTCGGACACGTCTCTTACACGTCTCAGACAGGTCTCTGACCCGTCTCTTACACGTCTCGGACCCGTCTCTTACATGTCTTGGAAACGTCTCTTAGATGTCTTGGACCCGTCTCGGACACATCTCTTACCCGTCTCGGACCCGTCTCTTACATGTCTTGGAAACGTCTCTTACATGTCTTGGACCCGTCTCGGACCCGTCTCTTACCCGTCTCGGACACATCTCGGACCCGTCTCGGACACATCTCGGACCCGTCTCTTACACGTCTCGGACACGTCTCGGACCCGTCTCTTACACGTCTCTTACACGTCTCGGACAGGTCTCTTACATGTCTCGGACCCGTCTCTTACATGTTTTGGAAACGTCTCTTAGATGTCTTGGACCCGTCTCGGACACGTCTCTTACACGTCTCGGACCCGTCTCTTACACGTCTCGGACCCGTCTCTTACATGTCTTGGAAACGTCTCTAAGATGTCTTGGACCCGTCTCGGACACATCTCTTACCCGTCTCGGACCCGTCTCTTACATGTCTTGGAAACGTCTCTTACACGTCTCGGACACGTCTCGGACCCGTCTCTTACACATCTCGGACCCGTCTCTTACATGTCTTGGACCCGTCTCGGACCCGTCTCTTACATGTCTTGGAAACGTCTCTTAGATGTCTCGGACACGTCTCTTACCCGTCTCGGACACATCTCGGACACGTCTTGAATCCGTCTCTTACACGTCTCGGACGCGTCTTGGATCCGTCTCTTACCCGTCTCGGACACATCTCGGACCCGTCTCTTACACGTCTCGGACCCGTCTCTTATACGTCTCGGACACGTCTCTTACACGTCTCGGACACGTCTCGGACCCGTCTCTTACACATCTCGGACCCGTCTCGGACACGTCTCGGACACGTCTTGGATCCGTCTCTTACACGTCTCGGACACGTCTTGGATCCGTCTCTTACACGTCTCGGACACGTCTCTTACACGTCTCGGATCCGTCTCGGATTCGTCTCGGACACATATCTTACACGTCTCGGATCCGTCCCTTACACATCTCGGACCTGTCTCTTACACATCTCGGACCCGTCTCTTACACATCTCGGACCCGTCTCTTACACGTCTCGGACACGTCTCGGACACGTCTTGGATCCGTCTCTTACACGTCTCGGACACGTCTCTTACACGTCTCGGATCCGTCTCGGATTCGTCTCGGACACATATCTTACACGTCTCGGACACGTCTCGGACACGTCTCGGACACGTCTTGGATCCGTCTCTTACACGTCTCGGACACGTCTCGGACACGTCTCTTACACGTCTCGGATTCGTCTCGGACACATATCTTACATGTCTTGGATCCGTCTCTTACACGTCTCTGACACGTCTCGGATCCGTCTCGGATCCGTCTCGGATCCGTCTCGGATTCGTCTCGGACACATATCTTACACGTCTCGGATCCGTCCCTTACATGTCTCGGACCTGTCTCTTGCTCGTCTTGGACCCTTCTTGGACCCGTCTCGGAAACGTGTCAGACACTTCTCGGGCACGTCTCTTACACATCTCAGACACTTCCCGGGCACGTCTCGAGCCCGTCGCAGACCCGTCTTTTACACGTCGCGGACACGTCTTTTACACGTCGCGGACACGTCTTTTACACGTCGCGGACACGTCTTTTACACGTCGCGGACCCGTCTCTTACACGTCTTGGATCCGTCTCTTACATGTCTCGGACCTGTCTCTTGCTCGTCTTGGACCCTTCTTGGACCCGTCTCGGAAACGTGTCAGACACTTCTCGGGCACGTCTCGAGCCCGTCGCAGACCCGTCTTTTACACGTCGCGGACACGTCTTGGACACGTCTCGGACACGTCTTTTACACGTCTTGGACCCGTCTCGGAAACGTGTCAGACACTTCTCGGGCACGTCTCGAGCCCGTCGCAGACCCGTCTTTTACACGTCGCGGACACATCTTTTACACGTCGCGGACACGTCTTTTACACGTCTCGGACCCGTCTCTTACATGTCTCGGACCTGTCTCTTACATGTTTTGGAAACGTCTCTTAGAAGTCTTGGACCCGTCTCGGACACGTCTCTTACATGTTTTGGAAACGTCTCTTAGATGTCTTGGACCCGTCTCGGACACGTCTCTTACACGTCTCAGACAGGTCTCTGACCCGTCTCTTACACGTCTCGGACCCGTCTCTTACACGTCTCGGACCCGTCTCTTACATGTCTTGGAAACGTCTCTTAGATGTCTTGGACCCGTCTCGGACACATCTCTTACCCGTCTCGGACCCGTCTCTTACATGTCTTGGAAACGTCTCTTACATGTCTTGGACCCGTCTCGGACCCGTCTCTTACCCGTCTCGGACACATCTCGGACCCGTCTCGGACACATCTCGGACCCGTCTCTTACACGTCTCGGACACGTCTCGGACCCGTCTCTTACACGTCTCTTACACGTCTCGGACCCGTCTCTTACATGTCTCGGACCCGTCTCTTACATGTTTTGGAAACGTCTCTTAGATGTCTTGGACCCGTCTCGGACACGTCTCTTACACGTCTCGGACCCGTCTCTTACATGTCTTGGAAACGTCTCTAAGATGTCTTGGACCCGTCTCGGACACATCTCTTACCCGTCTCGGACCCGTCTCTTACATGTCTTGGAAACGTCTCTTACATGTCTTGGACCCGTCTCGGACCCGTCTCTTACACGTCTCGGACACGTCTCGGACCCGTCGCTTACACGTCTCGGACCCGTCTTGGACAGGTCTCTGACCCGTCTCTTACACGTCTCGGACACGTCTTGGATACGTCTCTTACACGTCTCGGACCCGTCTTGGACAGGTCTCTGACCCGTCTCTTACACGTCTCTTACACGTCTCGGACCCGTCTCTTACATGTTTTGGAAACGTCTCTTAGATGTCTTGGACCCGTCTCGGACACGTCTCTTACACGTCTCGGACCCGTCTCTTACATGTCTTGGAAACGTCTCTTAGATGTCTTGGACCTGTCTCGGACACATCTCTTACCCGTCTCGGACCCGTCTCTTACATGTCTTGGAAACGTCTCTTACATGTCTTGGACCCGTCTCGGACCCGTCTCTTACCCGTCTCGGACCCGTCTCTTACCCGTCTCGGACACATCTCGGACCCGTCTCGGACACATCTCGGACCCGTCTCGGACACATCTCGGACCCGTCTCTTACACGTCTCGGACACGTCTCGGACACGTCTTGGATCCGTCTCTTACACGTCTCGGACACGTCTCGGACACGTCTTGGACACGTCTCGGACACGTCTTGGGTCCGTCTCTTACACGTCTCGGACACGTCTCTTACACGTCTCGGATCCGTCTCGGATTCGTCTCGGACACATATCTTACACGTCTCGGATCCGTCCCTTACATGTCTCGGACCTGTCTCTTGCTCGTCTTGGACCCTTCTTGGACCCGTCTCGGAAACGTGTCAGACCCTTTCCGGACACGTCTCTTACACATCTCAGACACTTCTCGGGCACGTCTCGAGCCCGTCGCAGACCCGTCTTTTACACGTCGCGGACACGTCTTTTACACGTCGCGGACACGTCTTTTACACGTCTAGGACCTGTCTTTTACATGTCTCGGACCCGTCTCTTCATGTCTTGGAAACGTCTCTTACATGTCTTGGACATGTCTCGGACACATCTCGGACCCGTCTCTTACACATCTCGGACCCGTCTCTTACACGTCTCGGACACGTCTTGGATCCGTCTCTTACACGTCTCGGACCCGTCTCTTACACATCTCGGACCCGTCTCTTACACGTCTCGGACACGTCTTGGATCCGTCTCTTACACGTCTCGGACACGTCTCTTACACGTCTCGGATCCGTCTCGGATTCGTCTCGGACCCGTCTCTTACACGTCTCGGACACGTCTTGGATCCGTCTCTTACACGTCTCGGACACGTCTCGGACACGTCTTGGACACGTCTCGGACACGTCTTGGATCCGTCTCTTACACGTCTCGGACACGTCTCGGACACGTCTTGGATCCGTCTCTTACACGTCTCGGACACGTCTCTTACACGTCTCGGATCCGTCTCGGATTCGTCTCGGATTCGTCTCGGACACATATCTTACATGTCTCGGATCCGTCCCTTACATGTCTCGGACCTGTCTCTTGCTCGTCTTGGACCCTTCTTGGACCCGTCTCGGAAACGTGTCAGACCCTTTCCGGACACGTCTCTTGCACATCTCAGACACTTCTCGGGCACGTCTCGAGCCCGTCGCAGACCCGTCTTTTACACGTCTAGGACACGTCTTTTACATGTCTCGGACCCGTCTCTTACACGTCTCGGACACGTCTCGGACACGTCTTGGATCCGTCGTTTACACGTCTCGGACCCGTCTTGGACAGGTCTCTGACCCGTCTCTTACACGTCTCGGACACGTCTTGGATCCGTCTCTTACACGTCTCGGACCCGTCTTGGACAGGTCTCTGACCCGTCTCTTACACGTCTCGGACACGTCTTGGATCCGTCTCTTACACGTCTCGGACCCGTCTTGGACAGGTCTCTGACCCGTCTCTTACACGTCTCTTACACGTCTCGGACCCGTCTCTTACATGTCTCGGACCCGTCTCTTACATGTTTTGGAAACGTCTCTTAGATGTCTTGGACCCGTCTCGGACACGTCTCTTACACGTCTCGGACCCGTCTCTTACATGTCTTGGAAACGTCTCTTACATGTCTTGGACCCGTCTCTTACCCGTCTCTTACCCGTCTCGGACCCGTCTCTTACCCGTCTCGGACACGTCTTGGACACGTCTCGGACACGTCTTGGATCCGTCTCTTACACGTCTCGGACACGTCTCGGACACGTCTCTTACACGTCTCGGATCCATCTCGGATTCGTCTCGGACACATATCTTACACGTCTCGGATCCGTCCCTTACATGTCTCGGACCTGTCTCTTGCTCGTCTTGGACCCTTCTTGGACCCGTCTCGGAAACGTGTCAGACCCTTTCCGGACACGTCTCTTACACATCTCAGACACTTCTCGGGCACGTCTCGAGCCCGTCGCAGACCCGTCTTTTACACGTCGCGGACACGTCTTTTACACGTCGCGGACACGTCTTTTACACGTCTAGGACCTGTCTTTTACACGTCTAGGACCTGTCTTTTACATGTCTCGGACCCGTCTCTGACACGTCTCTGACACGTCTCTTACACGTCTCGGACACGTCTTGGATCCGTCGCTTACACGTCTCGGACCAGTCTTGGACAGGTCTCTGACCCGTCTCGGACACGTCTTGGATCCGTCTGTTACACGTCTCGGACCCGTCTTGGACAGGTCTCTGACCCGTCTCTTACACGTCTCTTACATGTCTCGGACCCGTCTCTTACATGTCTCGGACCCGTCTCTTACATGTTTTGGAAACGTCTCTTAGATGTCTTGGACCCGTCTCGGACACGTCTCTTACACGTCTCAGACAGGTCTCTGACCCGTCTCTTACATGTCTTGGACCCGTCTCGGACCCGTCTCGGACCCGTCTCTTACCGGTCTCGGACCCGTCTCTTACACGTCTCGGACACGTCTCGGACACGTCTTGGATCCGTCGTTTACACGTCTCGGACCCGTCTTGGACAGGTCTCTGACCCGTCTCTTACACGTCTCGGACACGTCTTGGATCCGTCTCTTACACGTCTCGGACCCGTCTTGGACAGGTCTCTGACCCGTCTTTTACACGTCGCGGACCCGTCTCTTACATGTCTCGGACCCGTCTCTTACATGTCTTGGAAACGTCTCTTACACGTCTCGGACACGTCTCGGACCCGTCTCTTACACATCTCGGACCCGTCTCTTACATGTCTTGGACCCGTCTCGGACCCGTCTCTTACATGTCTTGGAAACGTCTCTTAGATGTCTCGGACACGTCTCTTACCCGTCTCGGACACATCTCGGACACGTCTTGAATCCGTCTCTTACACGTCTCGGACGCGTCTTGGATCCGTCTCTTACCCGTCTCGGACACATCTCGGACCCGTCTCTTACACGTCTCGGACCCGTCTCTTATACGTCTCGGACACGTCTCTTACACGTCTCGGACACGTCTCGGACCCGTCTCTTACACATCTCGGACCCGTCTCGGACACGTCTCGGACACGTCTTGGATCCGTCTCTTACACGTCTCGGACACGTCTTGGATCCGTCTCTTACACGTCTCGGACACGTCTCTTACACGTCTCGGATCCGTCTCGGATTCGTCTCGGACACATATCTTACACGTCTCGGATCCGTCCCTTACACATCTCGGACCTGTCTCTTACACATCTCGGACCCGTCTCTTACACATCTCGGACCCGTCTCTTACACGTCTCGGACACGTCTCGGACACATCTTGGATCCGTCTCTTACACGTCTCGGACACGTCTCTTACACGTCTCGGATCCGTCTCGGATTCGTCTCGGACACATATCTTACACGTCTCGGACACGTCTCGGACACGTCTCGGACACGTCTTGGATCCGTCTCTTACACGTCTCGGACACGTCTCGGACACGTCTCTTACACGTCTCGGATTCGTCTCGGACACATATCTTACATGTCTTGGATCCGTCTCTCACACGTCTCGGACACGTCTCGGATCCGTCTCGGATCCGTCTCGGATCCGTCTCGGATTCGTCTCGGACACATATCTTACACGTCTCGGATCCGTCCCTTACATGTCTCGGACCTGTCTCTTGCTCGTCTTGGACCCTTCTTGGACCCGTCTCGGAAACGTGTCAGACACTTCTCGGGCACGTCTCTTACACATCTCAGACACTTCCCGGGCACGTCTCGAGCCCGTCGCAGACCCGTCTTTTACACGTCGCGGACACGTCTTTTACACGTCGCGGACACGTCTTTTACACGTCGCGGACACGTCTTTTACACGTCGCGGACCCGTCTCTTACACGTCTTGGATCCGTCTCTTACATGTCTCGGACCTGTCTCTTGCTCGTCTTGGACCCTTCTTGGACCCGTCTCGGAAACGTGTCAGACACTTCTCGGGCACGTCTCGAGCCCGTCGCAGACCCGTCTTTTACACGTCGCGGACACATCTTTTACACGTCGCGGACACGTCTTTTACACGTCTCGGACCCGTCTCTTACATGTCTCGGACCTGTCTCTTACATGTTTTGGAAACGTCTCTTAGAAGTCTTGGACCCGTCTCGGACACGTCTCTTACATGTTTTGGAAACGTCTCTTAGATGTCTTGGACCCGTCTCGGACACGTCTCTTACACGTCTCAGACAGGTCTCTGACCCGTCTCTTACACGTCTCGGACCCGTCTCTTACACGTCTCGGACCCGTCTCTTACATGTCTTGGAAACGTCTCTTAGATGTCTTGGACCCGTCTCGGACACATCTCTTACCCGTCTCGGACCCGTCTCTTACATGTCTTGGAAACGTCTCTTACATGTCTTGGACCCGTCTCGGACCCGTCTCTTACCCGTCTCGGACACATCTCGGACCCGTCTCGGACACATCTCGGACCCGTCTCTTACACGTCTCGGACACGTCTCGGACCCGTCTCTTACACGTCTCTTACACGTCTCGGACCCGTCTCTTACATGTCTCGGACCCGTCTCTTACATGTTTTGGAAACGTCTCTTAGATGTCTTGGACCCGTCTCGGACACGTCTCTTACACGTCTCGGACCCGTCTCTTACACGTCTCGGACCCGTCTCTTACATGTCTTGGAAACGTCTCTAAGATGTCTTGGACCCGTCTCGGACACATCTCTTACCCGTCTCGGACCCGTCTCTTACATGTCTTGGAAACGTCTCTTACATGTCTTGGACCCGTCTCGGACCCGTCTCTTACACGTCTCGGACACGTCTCGGACCCGTCGCTTACACGTCTCGGACCCGTCTTGGACAGGTCTCTGACCCGTCTCTTACACGTCTCGGACACGTCTTGGATACGTCTCTTACACGTCTCGGACCCGTCTTGGACAGGTCTCTGACCCGTCTCTTACACGTCTCTTACACGTCTCGGACCCGTCTCTTACATGTCTCGGACCCGTCTCTTACATGTTTTGGAAACGTCTCTTAGATGTCTTGGACCCGTCTCGGACACGTCTCTTACACGTCTCAGACAGGTCTCTGACCCGTCTCAGACAGGTCTCTGACCCGTCTCTTACACGTCTCGGACCCGTCTCTTACATGTCTTGGAAACGTCTCTTAGATGTCTTGGACCCGTCTCGGACACATCTCTTACCCGTCTCGGACCCGTCTCTTACATGTCTTGGAAACGTCTCTTACATGTCTTGGACCCGTCTCGGACCCGTCTCTTACCCGTCTCGGACCCGTCTCTTACCCGTCTCGGACACATCTCGGACCCGTCTCGGACACATCTCGGACCCGTCTCGGACACATCTCGGACCCGTCTCTTACACATCTCGGACCCGTCTCTTACACGTCTCGGACACGTCTCGGACACGTCTTGGATCCGTCTCTTACACGTCTCGGACACGTCTCGGACACGTCTTGGACACGTCTCGGACACGTCTTGGGTCCGTCTCTTACACGTCTCGGACACGTCTCTTACACATCTCAGACACTTCTCGGGCACGTCTCGAGCCCGTCGCAGACCCGTCTTTTACACGTCGCGGACACGTCTTTTACACGTCGCGGACACGTCTTTTACACGTCTAGGACCTGTCTTTTACATGTCTCGGACCCGTCTCTTACATGTCTCGGACCCGTCTCTTCATGTCTTGGAAACGTCTCTTACATGTCTTGGACATGTCTCGGACACATCTCGGACCCGTCTCTTACACATCTCGGACCCGTCTCTTACACGTCTCGGACACGTCTTGGATCCGTCTCTTACACGTCTCGGACACGTCTCTTACACGTCTCGGATCCGTCTCGGATTCGTCTCGGACCCGTCTCTTACACGTCTCGGACACGTCTTGGATCCGTCTCTTACACGTCTCGGACACGTCTCGGACACGTCTTGGACACGTCTCGGACACGTCTTGGATCCGTCTCTTACACGTCTCGGACACGTCTCGGACACGTCTTGGATCCGTCTCTTACACGTCTCGGACACGTCTCTTACACGTCTCGGATCCGTCTCGGATTCGTCTCGGATTCGTCTCGGACACATATCTTACATGTCTCGGATCCGTCCCTTACATGTCTCGGACCTGTCTCTTGCTCGTCTTGGACCCTTCTTGGACCCGTCTCGGAAACGTGTCAGACCCTTTCCGGACACGTCTCTTACACATCTCAGACACTTCTCGGGCACGTCTCGAGCCCGTCGCAGACCCGTCTTTTACACGTCTAGGACCTGTCTTTTACACGTCTCGGACACGTCTCGGACACGTCTTGGATCCGTCGTTTACACGTCTCGGACCCGTCTTGGACAGGTCTCTGACCCGTCTCTTACACGTCTCGGACACGTCTTGGATCCGTCTCTTACACGTCTCGGACCCGTCTTGGACAGGTCTCTGACCCGTCTCTTACACGTCTCGGACACGTCTTGGATCCGTCTCTTACACGTCTCGGACCCGTCTTGGACAGGTCTCTGACCCGTCTCTTACACGTCTCTTACACGTCTCGGACCCGTCTCTTACATGTCTCGGACCCGTCTCTTACATGTTTTGGAAACGTCTCTTAGATGTCTTGGACCCGTCTCGGACACGTCTCTTACACGTCTCGGACCCGTCTCTTACATGTCTTGGAAACGTCTCTTACATGTCTTGGACCCGTCTCTTACCCGTCTCTTACCCGTCTCGGACCCGTCTCTTACCCGTCTCGGACACGTCTTGGACACGTCTCGGACACGTCTTGGATCCGTCTCTTACACGTCTCGGACACGTCTCGGACACGTCTCTTACACGTCTCGGATCCGTCTCTTACACGTCTCGGACACGTCTTGGATCCGTCTCTTACACGTCTCGGACACGTCTCGGACACGTCTCTTACACGTCTCGGATCCGTCTCGGATTCGTCTCGGACACATATCTTACACGTCTCGGATCCGTCCCTTACATGTCTCGGACCTGTCTCTTGCTCGTCTTGGACCCTTCTTGGACCCGTCTCGGAAACGTGTCAGACCCTTTCCGGACACGTCTCTTACACATCTCAGACACTTCTCGGGCACGTCTCGAGCCCGTCGCAGACCCGTCTTTTACACGTCGCGGACACGTCTTTTACACGTCGCGGACACGTCTTTTACACGTCTAGGACCTGTCTTTTACATGTCTCGGACCCGTCTCTGACACGTCTCTGACACGTCTCGGACACGTCTCGGACACGTCTTGGATCCGTCGCTTACACGTCTCGGACCAGTCTTGGACACGTCTCTGACCCGTCTCGGACACGTCTTGGATCCGTCTGTTACACGTCTCGGACCCGTCTTGGACAGGTCTCTGACCCGTCTCTTACACGTCTCTTACACGTCTCGGACCCGTCTCTTACATGTCTCGGACCCGTCTCTTACATGTTTTGGAAACGTCTCTTAGATGTCTTGGACCCGTCTCGGACACGTCTCTTACACGTCTCAGACAGGTCTCTGACCCGTCTCTTACATGTCTTGGACCCGTCTCGGACCCGTCTCGGACCCGTCTCTGACCGGTCTCGGACCCGTCTCGGACCCGTCTCTTACACGTCTCGGACACGTCTCGGACACGTCTTGGATCCGTCGTTTACACGTCTCGGACCCGTCTTGGACAGGTCTCTGACCCGTCTCTTACACGTCTCGGACACGTCTTGGATCCGTCTCTTACACGTCTCGGACCCGTCTTGGACAGGTCTCTGACCCGTCTCTTACACGTCTCGGACACGTCTTGGATCCGTCTCTTACACGTCTCGGACCCGTCTTGGACAGGTCTCTGACCCGTCTTTTACACGTCGCGGACACGTCTTTTACACGTCTCGGACCCGTCTCTTACATGTCTCGGACCCGTCTCTTACATGTTTTGGAAACGTCTCTTAGATGTCTTGGACCCGTCTCGGACACGTCTCTTACACGTCTCAGACAGGTCTCTGACCCGTCTCTTACACGTCTCGGACCCGTCTCTTACATGTCTTGGAAACGTCTCTTAGATGTCTTGGACCCGTCTCGGACACATCTCTCACCCGTCTCGGACCCGTCTCTTACATGTCTTGGAAACGTCTCTTACATGTCTTGGACCCGTCTCTTACCCGTCTCTTACCCGTCTCGGACCCGTCTCTTACCCGTCTCGGACACGTCTTGGACACGTCTCTTACACGTCTCTTACACGTCTCGGATCCGTCTCGGATTCGTCTCGGATTCGTCTCGGACACATATCTTACTCGTCTCGGATCCGTCCCTTACATGTCTCGAACCTGTCTCTTGCTCGTCTTGGACCCTTCTTGGACCCGTCTCGGAAACGTGTCAGACCCTTTCCGGACACGTCTCTCACACATCTCAGACACTTCTCGGGCACGTCTCGAGCCTGTCGCAGACACGTCTTTTACACGTCACGGACACGTCTTTTACACGTCGCGGACACGTCTTTTACATGTCTCGGACCCGTCTCTTACATGTCTTGGAAACGTCTCTTACATGTCTTGGACCCGTCTCGTACCCGTCTCTTACCCTTCTCGGACACATCTCGGACCCGTCTCGGACACATCTCGGACCCGTCTCGGACACATCTCGGACCCGTCCCTTACACGTCTCGGACACGTCTTGGATCCGTCTCTTACACGTCTCGGACACGTCTCTTACACGTCTCGGATCCGTCTCGGATTCGTCTCGGACACATATCTTACACGTCTCGGATCCGTCCCTTACATGTCTCGGACCTGTCTCTTGCTCGTCTTGGACCCTTCTTGGACCCGTCTCGGAAACGTGTCAGACACTTCTCGGGCACGTCTCGAGCCCGTCGCAGACCCGTCTTTTACACGTCGCGGACACGTCTTTTACACGTCGCGGACACGTCTTTTACACGTCTCGGATCCGTCTCGGATTCGTCTCGGACACATATCTTACACGTCTCGGATCCGTCCCTTACCCTTCTCGGACACATCTCGGACCCGTCTCGGACCCGTCTCGGACACATCTCGGACCCGTCTCGGACACATCTCGGACCCGTCTCTTACACGTCTCGGACACGTCTTGGGTCCGTCTCTTACACGTCTCGGACACGTCTCTTACACGTCTCGGATCCGTCTCGGATTCGTCTCGGACACATATCTTACACGTCTCGGATCCGTCCCTTACATGTCTCGGACCTGTCTCTTGCTCGTCTTGGACCCTTCTTGGACCCGTCTCGGAAACGTGTCAGACCCTTTCCGGACACGTCTCTTACACATCTCAGACACTTCTCGGGCACGTCTCGAGCCCGTCGCAGACCCGTCTTTTACACGTCGCGGACACGTCTTTTACACGTCGCGGACACGTCTTTTACACGTCTCGGATCCGTCTCGGATTCGTCTCGGACACATATCTTACACGTCTCGGATCCGTCCCTTACATGTCTCGGACCTGTCTCTTGCTCGTCTTGGACCCTTCTTGGACCCGTCTCGGAAACGTGTCAGACCCTTTCCGGACACGTCTCTTACACATCTCAGACACTTCTCGGGCACGTCTCGAGCCCGTCGCAGACCCGTCTTTTACACTTCGCGGACACGTCTTTTACACGTCGCGGACACGTCTTTTACACGTCGCGGACACGTCTTTTACATGTCTCGGACCCGTCTCTTACACGTCTCGGAACCGTCTCGGGACAAGCCACGGACACCTCTCGAACACGTCTCTTACATGTCTCGGACCCGTCTCTTACACGTCTCGGAACCGTCTCGGACAGGTCACGGACACCTCTCGAACACGTCTCTTAAATGTCTAGGACCCGTCTCTGACCCGTCTCTGACCCGTCTCGGACACGTCTCTTACACATCTCGGACACGTTTCGGACCCGTCTTTGACACGTCTCGGACCCGTCTCGGATACGTCTCGGACCCGTCTCGGATACGTCTTGGACCCGTCTTGGACACCTCTCGAACACGTCTCTTACCCGTCTCGGACCCGTCTCTTACATATCTCAGACACATTTAGGACCTGTCTCGGACACGTCTTGGATCCGTCTCTTATACGTCTCGGACACGTCTCGGATCCGTCTCTTACACGTCTCGGACACGTCTTGGATCCGTCTCTTACACGTCTCGGACACGTCTTGGATCCGTCTCTTATACGTCTCGGACACGTCTCGAACACGTCTCGAACACGTCTCTTACACGTCTCAGACACATATTGGATCCGTCTCTTACACGTCTCGGACACGTTTCGGACCTGTCTCGGCAACGTCTTGGATCCGTCTCTTACACGTCTCGGACACGTTTCGGACCTGTCTCGGCAACGTCTTGGATCCGTCTCTTACACGTCTCGGACACGTTTCGGACCTGTCTCGGCAACGTCTTGGATCCGTCTCTTACACGTCTCGGACCCGTCTCGGACCTGTCTCGGCAACGTCTTGGATCCGTCTCTTACACGTCTCGGACCAGTCTTTTACCCGTCTCAGACCCGTCTCTGACCCGTCTCTTACACGTCTCCTACACGTCTCGGAGCCATCTCTTGCCCGTCTCGGGCCCGTCGCGGACACGTCTTTTACACGTCTCGGACACGTCTTGGACCTGACTCTTACACGTCTTGGAACCGTCTCGGACCTGACTCTTACCCGTCTCGGCCCCGTCTCTTACATGTCTCCGACCCTTTTCGGACACTTCTCGAACCCGTCTCTTACACATCTCGGACACGTCTTGGACCCATCTTGGACCCGTCTCGAACACGTCTCTTACCCGTCTCGGACCCGTCTCTTACCCGTCTCGGACCCGTCTCTTACATGTCTCGGACACATCTCGGACACGTCTCGGACACGTCTCAGACCCGTCGCTTACACGTCTCTTACACGTTTCGGAAACGTCTCTTACACGTCTCGGACACATCTTGGACCCGTCTTGGACACGTCTCGCATACCTCTCGAACATGTCTCTTACCTGTCTCGGACACGTCTCTTACCCGTCTCGGACATGTCTCTTACCCGTCTTGGACCCGTGTCTTACACGCCTCGGACACGTCTTGGACCCGTCTCTTACACGCCTCGGACACGCCTCGGACCCGTCTCTTACCCATCTCAGACCCGTCACTTACATGTCTTGGACACTTCTAGGACACTTCTAGGACACGTCTCGGACACGTCTTGGATCCGTCTTGGACACGTCTCGAATTTCGTCTCGGACAACTCTCGAACACGTCTCTTACCCGTCTTGGACACGTCTCGTACCCGTCTCTTACACGTCTCGGAGACATCTCGGACACGTCTCTTACCCGTCTCTTACGTGTCTCGGACACATCTCGGACCCGTCTCGGACACGTCTCAGACCCGTCGCTTACACGTCTCTTACACGTTTCGGAAACGTCTCTTACACGTCTCGGACACGTCTTGGACACGTCTCGGATACCTCTCGAACATGTCTCTTACCTGTCTCGGACACCTCTCGAACACGTCTCGGACACGTCTCGCATACCTCTCGAACATGTCTCTTACCTGTCTCGGACACGTCTCTTACCCGTCTCGGACATGTCTCTTACCCGTCTCGGACATGTCTCGGACCCGTCTCTTACATGTCTCGGACCCGTCTCGGACACCTCTCGAAGACGTCTCTTACCCATCTCGGACACGTCTTGGACCCGTGTCTTACACGTCTCGGACACGTCTCGGACCCGTCTCTTACACGTCTCGGACACATCTCGGACCCGTCTCTTACACGTCTCGGACACATCTCGGACCCGTCTCTTACACGTCTCGGACATGTCTTGGATCCGTCTCTTACACGTCTCGGACACATCTCGGACACGTCTCTTACACGTCTCGGACACATCTCGGACACGTCTCGGACACATCTTGGACACGTCTTGGATCCGTCTCTTACACGTCTCGGACATGTCTTGGATCCGTCTCTTACACGTCTCGGACACATCTCGGACACGTCTCGGACACATCTTGGACACGTCTTGGATCCGTCTCTTACACGTCTCGGACACGTCTTGGATCCGTCTCTTACACGTCTGACACGTCTCTTACACGTCTCGGATCCGTCCCTTACATGTCTCGGACCTGTCTCTTGCTCGTCTTGGACCCTTCTTGGACCCGTCTCGGAAACGTGTCAGACACTTCTCGGGCACGTCTCGAGCCCGTCGCAGACCCGTCTTTTACACGTCGCGGACACATCTTTTACACGTCGCGGACACGTCTTTTACACGTCGCAGACACGTCTTTTACACGTCGCGGACACGTCTTTTACACGTCTAGGACCTGTCTTTTACACGTCTCGGACCCGTCTCTTACACGTCTCGGATCCGTCTCGGACAGGTCACGGACACCTCTCGAACACGTCTCTTACATGTCTCGGACCCGTCTCTTAAATGTCTAGGACCCGTCTCGGACCCATCTCGGACACGTTTCGGACCCGTCTTTGACACGTCTCGGACCCGTCTTGGACAGGTCTCTGACCCGTCTCTTACACGTCTCTTACACGTCTCGGACACGTCTTTTACATGTCTCGGACCCGTCTCTTACATGTCTTGGAAACGTCTCTTAGATGTCTTGGACCCGTCTCGGACACGTCTCTTACCCGTCTCGGACCCGTCTCTTACATGTCTTGGAAACGTCTCTTAGATGTCTTGGACACGTCTCGGACACATCTCGGACCCGTCCCTTACACATCTCGGACCCGTCTCTAACATGTCTTGGACACGTCTCTTATACGTTGCTTACACGTCTCTTACACGTCTCGGACCTGTGCTCTTACACGTCTGTTACACGTCTCTTACACGTCTCTTATACTTCTTGGACCCGTCTCGGACACGTGTCGGACCCGTCCCTTACACGTCTCGCACCCGTCTCATACATGTCTCGGACATGTCTCGGACTCGTCTCGGAGCTGTGCTCTTACACGTCTGTTACACGTCTCTTATATTTCTTGGACCCGTCTCGGACACGTCTCGGACCCGCCGCTTACATGTCTCGGACCTTTCTTGGATCCGTCTCTTATACGTCTCGGACCCGTCTCGGACACGTCTTGGATCCGTCTCTTATACGTTTCGGACCCGTCTCTTACACGTCTCTTATACGTCTCGGACCCGTCTCGGACACATCTCTTACACGTCTCTTACACGTCTCGGACCCGTCTCGGACACGTCTCTTACACGTCTCTTACACGTCTCGGACACGTCTTGGATCCGTCTCTTATACGTTTCGGACCCGTCTCTTACACGTCTCTTATACGTCTCGGACCCGTCTCGGACCCGTCTCTTACACGTCTCTTATACGTCTCGGACCCGTCTCGGACACATCTCTTACACGTCTCTTACACGTCTCTTATACGTCTCGGACCCGTCTCTTACACGTCTCTTACACGTCTCGGACCCGTCTCGGACACGTCTCTTACACGTCTCTTACACGTTTCTTACACGTCTCGGACACGTCTTGGATCCGTCTCTTATACGTCTCGGACCCGTCTCTTACACGTCTCTTATACGTCTCGGACACGTCTCGGACCTGTGCTCTACACGTCTCTTACACGTCTCTTATACTTCTCGGTCCCCTCTCTTACATGTCTCGGACACGTCTCGGACCCGTCGCTTACATGTCTCGGACACGTCTTGGATCCGTCTCTTACACGTCTTGGATCCGTCTCTTACACGTCTCGGACACATCTCGGACCCGTCTCGGACCCGTCTCGGACACGTCTCTTACACGTCTCTTACACGTCTCGGACACGTCTTGGATCCGTCTCTTACACGTCTCGGACACGTTTCGGATCCGTCTCTTACACATCTCGGACACATCTCGGACCCCGTCCCTTACACATCTCGGACCCGTCTCTAACATGTCTCGGACACGTCTCTTATACGTTGCTTACACGTCTCTTACACGTCTCGGACCTGTGCTCTTACACGTCTGTTACACGTCTCTTACACGTCTCTTATACTTCTTGGACCCGTCTCGGACACGTCTCGGACCCGTCCCTTACACGTCTCGCACCCGTCTCATACATGTTTCGGACATGTCTCGGACTCGTCTCGGAGCTGTGCTCTTACACGTCTGTTACACGTCTCTTACACGTCTCTTATATTTCTTGGACCCGTCTCGGACACGTCTCGGACCCGACGTTTACACGTCTCGGACACGTCTTGGATCCGTCTCTTACACGTCTCGGACACGTCTTGGATCCGTCTCTTATACGTCTCGGACCCGTCTCTTACACGTCTCTTACACGTCTCGGACCCGTCTCGGACACGTCTCTTACACGTCTCTTACACGTCTCGGACACGTCTTGGATCCGTCTCTTATACGTCTCGGACCCGTCTCTTACACGTCTCTTATACGTCTCGGACCCGTCTCTTACACGTCTCGGACCCGTCTCGGACACGTCTCTTACACGTCTCTTACACGTCTCGGACACGTCTTGGACACGTCTCTTACACGTCTCTTACACGTCTCGGACCCGTCTCTTACACGTCTCTTATACGTCTCGGACCCGTCTCTTACACGTCTCGGACCCGTCTCGGACACGTCTCTTACACGTCTCTTACACGTCTCGGACACGTCTCGGACCCGTCTCTTACACGTCTCGGACACGTCTTGGATCCGTCTCTTATACGTCTCGGACCCGTCTCTTACACGTCTCTTACACGTCTCTTACACGTCTCGGACACGTCTCGGACCCGTCTCTTACACGTCTCGGACACGTCTTGGATCCGTCTCTTACACGTCTCGGACCCGTCTCGGACCCGTCTCTTACACGTCTCGGACACGTCTTGGATCCGTCTCTTATACGTCTCGGACCCGTCTCTTACACGTCTCTTACACGTCTCTTATACGTCTCGGACCCGTCTCGGACACGTCTCTTACACGTCTCGGACCCGTCTCGGACCCGTCTCTTACACGTCTCTTATACGTCTCGGACACGTCTCGGACCTGTGCTCTTACACGTCTCTTACACGTCTCTTATACTTCTCGGTCCCCTCTCTTACATGTCTCGGACACGTCTTGGATCCGTCTCTTACACGTCTCGGATCCGTCTCTTACACGTCTCGGACCCGTCTCGGACACATCTCGGACACGTCTCGGACACGTCTCGGACACATCTCGGACACGTCTTGGATCCGTCTCTTACACGTCTCGGACACGTCTTGGACCCGTCTCTTACACGTCTCGGACACATCTCGGACCCGTCTCGGACACGTCTCGGACACATCTCGGACACATCTCGGACACGTCTTGGATCCGTCTCTTACACGTCTCGGACACGTCTTGGATCCGTCTCTTACACGTCTCGGACACGTCTTGGATCCGTCTCTTACACGTCTCGGACACGTCTTGGATCCGTCTCTTACACGTCTCGGACACATCTCGGACACATCTCGGACACGTCTCGGACACGTCTCGGACACATCTCGGACACATCTCGGACACGTCTTGGATCCGTCTCTTACACGTCTCTTACACGTCTCGGACCCGTCTCTTACACGTCTCGGACACGTCTTGGATCCGTCTCTTACACGTCTCGGACACATCTCGGACACATCTCGGACACGTCTCGGACACGTCTCGGACACATCTCGGACACATCTCGGACACGTCTCGGACACGTCTTGGATCCGTCTCTTACACGTCCCTTACACATCTCGGACCCGTCTCTAACATGTCTCGGACACGTCTCTTACTCGTCTGTTACACGTCTCTTACACGTCTCTTATACTTCTTGGACCCGTCTCGGACACGTCTCGGACCCGTCCCTTACACGTCTCGCACCCGTCTCATACATGTCTCGGACATGTCTCGGACTCGTCTCGGAGCTGTGCTCTTACACGTCTGTTACACGTCTGTTACACGTCTCATATTTCTTGGACCCGTCTCGGACACGTCTCGGACCCGCCGCTTACATGTCTCGGACCTTTCTTGGATCCGTCTCTTATACGTCTCGGACCCGTCTCTTACACGTCTCTTACACGTCTCGGACCCGTCTCTTATACGTCTCGGACCCGTCTCTTATACGTCTCGGACCCGTCTCGGACACGTCTTGGATCCGTCTCTTACACGTCTCTTATACGTCTCGGACCCGTCTCGGACACGTCTCTTACACGTCTCTTACACGTCTCGGACCCGTCTAGGACACGTCTCTTACACGTCTCGGACACGTCTTGGATCCGTCTCTTATACGTCTCGGACCCGTCTCTTACACGTCTCTTATACGTCTCGGACCCGTCTCGGACACGTCTCTTACACGTCTCGGACACGTCTCTTACACGTTTCTTACACGTCTCGGACACGTCTTGGATCCGTCTCTTATACGTCTCGGACCCGTCTCTTACACGTCTCGGATACGTCTCGGACCTGTTCTCTTACACGTCTCTTACACGTCTCTTATACTTCTCGGTTCCCTCTCTTACACGTCTCGGACACATCTCGGACACATCTCGGACACATCTCGGACACGTCTTGGATCCGTCTCTTACACGTCTCGGACACGTCTTGGATCCGTCTCTTACACATCTCGGACACATCTCGGACACGTCTCGGACACGTCTTGGATCCGTCTCTTACACGTCTCGGACACATCTCGGACCCGTCTCTTACACGTCTCGGACCCGTCTCGGACACGTCTCGGACACATCTCGGACACGTCTCGGACACGTCTTGGATCCGTCTCTTACACGTCTCGGACACATCTCGGACCCGTCTCTTACACGTCTCGGACACATCTCGGACACATCTCGGACACATCTCGGACCCGTCTCTTACACGTCTCGGACACATCTCGGACCCGTCTCTTACACGTCTCGGACACGTCTGGGATCCGTCTCTTACACGTCTCGGACCCGTCTCTTACACGTCTCGGACACGTCTTGGATCCGTCTCTTACACGTCTCGGACACGTCTTGGATCCGTCTCTTACACGTCTCGGACACGTCTTGGATCCGTCTCTTACACGTCTCGGACACGTCTTGGATCCGTCTCTTACACGTCTCGGACACGTCTTGGATCCGTCTCTTACACATCTCGGACACATCTCGGACCCGTCCCTTACACATCTCGGACCCGTCTCTAACATGTCTCGGACACGTCTCTTATACGTTGCTTACACGTCTCTTATACTTCTTGGACCCGTCTCGGACACGTCTCGGACCCGTCCCTTACACGTCTCGCACCCGTCTCATACATGTCTCGGACATGTCTCGGACTCGTCTCGGAGCTGTGCTCTTACACGTCTGTTACACGTCTCTTATATTTCTTGGACCCGTCTCGGACACGTCTCGGACCCGTCGCTTACATGTCTCGGACCTTTCTTGGATCCGTCTCTTATACGTCTCGGACCCGTCTCTTACACGTCTCGGACCCGTCTCTTATACGTCTCGGACACGTCTTGGATCCGTCTCTTATAAATTTCGGACCCGTCTCTTACACGTCTCTTATACGTCTCGGACCCGTCTCGGACACGTCTCTTACACGTCTCGGACCCTTCTAGGACACGTCTCTTACACGTCTCGGACACGTCTTGGATCCGTCTCTTATACGTCTCGGACCCGTCTATTACACGTCTCTTACACGTCTCTTATACGTCTCGGACGCGTCTCGGACCCGTCTCGGACACGTCTCTTACACGTCTCTTACACGTCTCTTACACGTTTCTTACACGTCTCGGACACGTTTCGGACCCGTCTTTGACACGTCTCGGACCCGTCTCGGATACGTCTTGGACCCGTCTTGGACACCTCTCGAACACGTCTCTTACCCGTCTCGGACCCGTCTCTTACATATCTCAGACACATTTAGGACCTGTCTCGGACACGTCTCGGACACGTCTTGGATCCGTCTCTTATACGTCTCGGACCTTTCTTGGATCCGTCTCTTATACGTCTCGGACACGTCTTGGATCCGTCTCTTATACGTTTCGGACCCGTCTCTTACACGTCTCTTATACGTCTCGGACCCGTCTCGGACACGTCTCTTACACGTCTCTTACACGTCTCTTATACGTCTCTGACCCGTCTCGGACCCGTCTCTTACACGTCTCTTACACGTCTCGGACACGTCTCTTATACGTCTCTGACCCGTCTCGGACCCGTCTCTTACACGTCTCTTATACGTCTCTGACCCGTCTCGGACCCGTCTCTTACACGTCTCTTACACGTCTCGGACACGTCTCTTACACGTCTCTTACACGTCTCGGACCCGTCTCTTACACGTCTCTTATACGTCTCGGACCCGTCTCGGACACGTCTCTTACACGTCTCGGACACGTCTCGGACACGTCTCGGACCCGTCTCTTACACGTCTCTTATACGTCTCGGACCCGTCTCGGACACGTCTCTTACACGTCTCGGACACGTCTCGGACACGTCTCGGACCCGTCTCTTACACGTCTCTTATACGTCTCGGACACGTCTCTTACACGTCTCTTACACGTCTCGGACCCGTCTCTTACACGTCTCTTATACGTCTCGGACCCGTCTCGGACACGTCTCTTACACGTCTCGGACACGTCTCGGACACGTCTCGGACCCGTCTCTTACACGTCTCTTACACGTCTCTTATACGTCTCGGACCCGTCTCGGACACGTCTCTTACACGTCTCGGACACGTCTTGGATCCGTCTCTTATACGTCTCGGACCCGTCTCGGACCCGTCTCTTACACGTCTCTTACACGTCTCGGACACGTCTCTTACACGTCTCTTACACGTCTCAGACCCGTCTCTTACACGTCTCGGACACGTCTCGGACCCGTCTCTTACACGTCTCTTACACGTCTCGGACCCGTCTCGGACACGTCTCTTACACGTCTCGGACACGTCTTGGATCCGTCTCTTATACGTCTCTTACACGTCTCGGACCCGTCTCGGACACGTCTCTTACATGTCTCGGACCCGTCTCTTACACGTCTCGGACACGTCTCGGACCCGTCTCTTACACGTCTCTTACACGTCTTGGATCCGTCTCTTACACGTCTCTTACACGTCTCGGACCCGTCTCTTACACGTCTCGGACACGTCTCGGACCCGTCTCTTACACGTCTCTTACACGTCTCGGACCCGTCTCGGACACGTCTCTTACACGTCTCGGACACGTCTCGGACCCGTCTCTTACACGTCTCTTACACGTCTCGGACCCGTCTCGGACACGTCTCTTACATGTCTCGGACCCGTCTCTTACACATCTCGGACACGTCTCAGACCCGTCTCTTACACGTTTCTTACACGTCTCTTATACGTCTCGGACACGTCTCGGACACGTCTCGGACACGTCTCTTATACGTCTCGGACCCGTCTCGGACACGTCTCTTACACGTCTCGGACACGTCTCGGACCCGTCTCTTACACGTCTCGGACACGTCTCGGACCCGTCTCTTACACGTCTCTTACACGTCTCTTATACGTCTCGGACCCGTCTCGGACACGTCTCTTACACATCTCGGACACGTCTCGGACCCGTCTCTTACACGTCTCTTATACGTCTCGGACCCGTCTCTTACACGTCTCTTACACGTCTCTTATACGTCTCGGACCCGTCTCGGACACGTCTCTTACACGTCTCGGACACGTCTCGGACCCGTCTCTTACACGTCTCTTATACGTCTCGGACCCGTCTCGGACACGTCTCTTACACGTCTCGGACACGTCTCGGACCCGTCTCTTACACGTCTCTTACACGTCTCTTATACGTCTCGGACCCGTCTCGGACACGTCTCTTACACATCTCGGACACGTCTCGGACCCGTCTCTTACACGTCTCTTATACGTCTCGGACCCGTCTCTTACACGTCTCTTACACTTCTCTTATACGTCTCGGACCCGTCTCGGACACGTCTCTTACACGTCTCGGACACGTCTCGGACCCGTCTCTTACACGTCTCTTATACGTCTCGGACCCGTCTCGGACACGTCTCGGACACGTCTCGGACCCGTCTCTTACACGTCTCTTACACGTCTCTTATACGTCTCGGACCCGTCTCGGACACGTCTCTTACACGTCTCGGACCCGTCTCTTACACGTCTCTTACACGTCTCTTACACGTCTCGGACACGTCTCGGACCCGTCTCTTACACGTCTCTTACACGTCTCGGACACGTCTCGGACCCGTCTCTTACACGTCTCTTACACGTCTCTTATATGTCTCGGACCCGTCTCTTACACGTCTCTTATACGTGTCGGACCCGTCTCGGACACGTCTCTTACACGTCTCTTACACGTCTCGGACCCGTCTCGGACACGTCTCTTACACGTCTCTTACACGTCTCGGACACGTCTCGGACACGTCTCTTACACGTCTCTTATACGTCTCGGACCCGTCTCGGACACGTCTCTTACACGTCTCTTACACGTCTCGGACACGTCTTGGATCCGTCTCTTATATGTCTCGGACACGTCTCTTACACGTCTCTTACACGTCTCTTACACGTCTCGGACCCGTCTCGGACACGTCTCTTACACGTCTCTTACACGTCTCGGACCCGTCTCGGACACGTCTCTTACACGTCTCTTACACGTCTCGGACCCGTCTCGGACACGTCTCTTACAAGTCTCTTACACGTCTCGGACACGTCTTGGATCCGTCTCTTATATGTCTCGGACACGTCTCTGACACGTCTCTTACACGTCTCGGACCCGTCTCGGACACGTCTCTTACACGTCTCTTACACGTCTCGGACACGTCTCTTACACGTCTCGGACCCGTCTCGGACACGTCTCTTACACGTCTCTTACACGTCTCGGACACGTCTCTTACACGTCTCGGACCCGTCTCGGACACGTCTCTTACAAGTCTCTTACACGTCTCGGACACGTCTTGGATCCGTCTCTTATATGTCTCGGACACGTCTCTTACACGTCTCTTACACGTCTCGGACCCGTCTCGGACCCGTCTCTTACACGTCTCTTATACATCTCGGACACGTCTCGGATCCGTCTCCTATACGTCTCGGACCCGTCTCAGACACGTCTCTTATACATCTCGGACACGTCTTGGATCCGTCTCCTATACGTCTCGGACCCGTCTCGGACACGTCTCTTACACGTCTCTTACACGTCTCGGACACGTCTTGGATCCGTCTCTTATATGTCTCGGACACGTCTCTTACACGTCTCTTACACGTCTCGGACCCGTCTCGGACACGTCTCTTACACGTCTCTTACACGTCTCGGACCCGTCTCGGACACGTCTCTTACAAGTCTCTTACACGTCTCGGACACGTCTTGGATCCGTCTCTTATATGTCTCGGACACGTCTCTGACACGTCTCTTACACGTCTCGGACCCGTCTCGGACACGTCTCTTACACGTCTCTTACACGTCTCGGACACGTCTCTTACACGTCTCGGACCCGTCTCGGACACGTCTCTTACACGTCTCTTACACGTCTCGGACACGTCTCTTACACGTCTCGGACCCGTCTCGGACACGTCTCTTACAAGTCTCTTACACGTCTCGGACACGTCTTGGATCCGTCTCTTATATGTCTCGGACACGTCTCTTACACGTCTCTTACACGTCTCGGACACGTCTCTTACACGTCTCGGACCCGTCTCGGACACGTCTCTTACAAGTCTCTTACACGTCTCGGACACGTCTTGGATCCGTCTCTTATATGTCTCGGACACGTCTCTTACACGTCTCTTACACGTCTCGGACCCGTCTCGGACCCGTCTCTTACACGTCTCTTATACATCTCGGACACGTCTCGGATCCGTCTCCTATACGTCTCGGACCCGTCTCAGACACGTCTCTTATACATCTCGGACACGTCTTGGATCCGTCTCCTATACGTCTCGGACCCGTCTCGGACACGTCTCTTACACGTCTCGGACATGTCTCGGACACGTCTCGGACACGTCTCGGACACGTCCCGGTTGTTTTCTCGTGAATGTTGATTTATTAGATCCAGATCCGTGTTTCATGAATCAGGATGGACACTATGATCAGTTTCTTTCAGAGGCATCAGTTTGAATTAAAACATCATCAGTGGACCGCTGGCGGATGTCATCCGTCCCCATGTGCAGTATCCACGGCAACCATGGCGGTGCTGATGAAGTCGTCTGATACTTTTTCGATTGATTCTGCATTGTCGTCGCTTCACTTTACAGATGAACGCCAATAACAGTTTGAGGTGGATCCTACATCTGCTGCATTTGGAGTTTTTCTGTGTGGCGTCGGGAAACGCCTGATCATCATGCGGCGCATCAGCCGGCCAATTACAGCAACACAAAGTGACTTTCACAGCCTGGTGAGCGCAGCATGCAGCCGGTTTAATAGGAATTATTCAGTGTACACATATAGAAAGCTTTCATCAGCACAACCCACGGCAACCAGCCCTTCCAGACACGCTGACCTGCAGGAATCTGCAAAAGTTACAGAAATACATCAAATCTCTGTCTTCTTTCATTAAATGCCAAATTACAAATGAGATGAAACCGAAGTCTCTGCAGCCTCTTTTTACAGCTTTTCATTTGGTTGATGGAAGCGGATCACAGACCTGGACCACATCCATGTAAAGCCATCACAACTAGTTAAGCATGAAAACACGTTGCATGTGGAGTTTCTGCAGCGTGCCGCATATCGCATGAAGGTCGGCCTTTTCCACAGGACATTAATAATGAGCCATATGTACAACACACACGCATGCAGGAGCTTTTTATGGCCTGCAGTTCATGCATCTTACCCGCTGGAGTCCATGTGAGGTTAATGACTGTCCTCTTCTGTAAATCATCCGGCGTGTTGGCGGCAGCACATCCACATAATGATGCTAAGTGATGGCAGCTCGAGCAGAAGGCGGCAGCGGCAGAAAATCTGACTTTATTCCATAAAAATGTGTCCAGTGAATAATTTCATGTCTGAGAGGAAGAGGAGTCCTTTTAACATCCTTCTTTTCTTTATAAATCCTGTCCAGCCGTCCTCCATCGGGGGGACATGTCCTTCCCCAGTCAGGACATAGAGAAGTGCCATGAAAGCCGTCAGAGACAGGCGGGGGGGTGATGGACCACCTGGACCGCTGGGAACACAGAAAACTCCACAGGTCACATGATCTGGTTCAGGTCCAACAAAGTGTGATCCCGGTAGCACAAACGTTTGGAAGCGGGACATCTGGACGAGGAAACAGGTCAAATGTTCACAGTGAGATGTTTGCAGATGTTTTGGGAGAAAATAAAGTGAATGAGAGGAACGGTTGGCGTGGAAATCAGACTGAAGCCGAAAAACTGACGCAGAAGAACGTTAACGCAAACGGACGGAAGATGAAATCATCTTCCTTCTCTGCTTCCAGCAGAAAAATACTGCAGCTGTCAGAAGTTTTTCCAGGATGATGAGATCTAGAGCTGCAACTATCGAGTTCTTTTGGAATCGAGTACTATAACGGTTATTTATTTATTTATTTATTTATTTTTATTATAATTTGTAAAACAAATACTAGAAACTCAACCAAAGTAAATCTATAAATGTATATTAGTGAAACTGTTGCATGTGTACACTGTAAAAAAGGAAAAGTTGGGTGAACTTAAAATTTCAAGGCAACAAACTTTGATAAAATTTTAAGTTAAACAGCTAAACTAAATATTTTGTTTTGCTCAACTCTAAATGAGGATTTTTTTTACAACTCAATTGTAAGTTCCACTAAATTATAATATTATATTGTAATAACTTTTCATCTTTACTTCTGGTAACTGTTCCACAAGTTGTACTAATTTAGAGATCTACTTGGTTATAACTTTTAATCCTTACTTGCTCTAACTCTTTCATAAGTTGTAATAATGTATAATTTTGAACTGTAATAACTCAAATTCGTTCACAAAATCCACTTGAATTTGATTAAGTTAGTATAGCAGAATAATTTAAGAGTAATTTAAAATTGCACGCTGCTAATGTAACATAACTTCATAATTTAATTTCAATAATTTCTAATTAAATGCATAAATATTTACAGATGCAACATACATCCTCAAAACCTTAGTTTTATTTAAACTAGCAGCATTGAATCAAATAAAAAGGCAAATAAAAAACAGCTTGTGCTTTTATCAATATAAGAAAAATGAAAGACAACTTGTGCTCAGTTGGACAGTCCTATGCAGTCGTGAAAGATGTGATTTGAAAGCACTGATGGTTCTGAAAGGTCAGCATTCCCTGTGTTTGCAAAGCCGCGTTGAACCTCTGTGGTGGAGCCGATAATGTTTCAGCTGAACAGATTCCATGGCGTTGGTAAACCTGCTGAACTTGAACTGCATTCATTTAAATCTAAAAACAAAGATGATAATGTGCTGGGAATTAGGCTGTCAGCAGAAATGTTAAACATTACACATAACATTTTATAAATTTAATGACAATGCAAAGACTAGACTAGACCCTTGAGCTAAAAGTACTACACATTCAATGTTTTTATTTTTAATATATTTTGCTGCAGTAAACATTAATTACAAATAACATATATTATTTAAACCCATTATTATCTAAACCCAACACCTACATCAGTTTAGGTTAAGAAAGTCAGCAGTCAGAATAAAACAGGGCTGTCAGTTAAATGTATTTCAGTGTTTTTAAACTGAAGGACAATATATCCAGGCCTGGGAACCCACAGTGGGTCATAGTACAAATATTTACACCTTTTTTTAATCAAAAGCAATGTAGTAAATTTGAGGTAGGCCTATATTATGACCAACACAATGTTTTAAATAGGTAGATTGGCCTTTCCTACCATTACGCTATAATAATTTTATCAACTCTGACATGACTTATATCTTATCATTTTAATATGTAAATGGTAGTAGCATGAAGTGTTTTATTGAACTCGGCATGATGTAAATGTTACTACAAAAAAGTGTTACACAAACTGCTCCATGTTGTCCTGATACTTAGTACATGAAATATCAGCTAATGTGTTAGCATTAAAACCCTGATAGCTACTCCTTTAGCTGCAGCTAGTAGGCTAGCATGAATTAACTGAATACTAACCAGTAGAAGATAACACGTCTTGTCCTGTTTGAACGGTACTAACCAGTAGAAGATAACACGTCTTGTCCTGTTTGAACGGTACTAACCAGTAGAAGATAACATGTCTTGTCCTGTTTGAACGGTACTAACCAGTAGAAGATAACATGTCTTGTCCTGTTTGAACGGTACTAACCAGTAGAAGATAACATGTCTTGTCCTGTTTGAACGGTACTAACCAGTAGGAGCTAACACGTCTTGTCCTGTTTGAACGGTACTAACCAGTAGAAGATAACATGTCTTGTCCTGTTTGAACGGTACTAACCAGTAGAAGATAACATGTCTTGTCCTGTTTGAACGGTACTAACCAGTAGGAGCTAACATGTCTTGTCCTGTTTGAACGGTACTAACCAGTAGAAGATAACACGTCTTGTCCTGTTTGAACGGTACTAACCAGCAGAAGCTAACACGTCTTGTCCTGTTTGAACGGTACTAACCAGTAGAAGATAACATGTCTTGTCCTGTTTGAACGGTACTAACCAGTAGAAGATAACATGTCTTGTCCTGTTTGAACGGTACTAACCAGTAGAAGATAACATGTATTGTCCTGTTTGAACGGTACTAACCAGTAGAAGATAACACGTCTTGTCCTGTTTGAACGGTACTAACCAGTAGAAGATAACACGTCTTGTCCTGTTTGAACGGTACTAACCAGTAGAAGATAACATGTATTGTCCTGTTTGAACGGTACTAACCAGTAGAAGATAACATGTCTTGTCCTGTTTGAACGGTACTAACCAGTAGAAGATAACATGTATTGTCCTGTTTGAACGGTACTAACCAGTAGGAGCTTACACGTCTTGTCCTGTTTGAACGGTACTAACCAGTAGAAGATAACACGTCTTGTCCTGTTTGAACGGTACTAACCAGTAGAAGATAACACGTCTTGTCCTGTTTGAACGGTACTAACCAGTAGAAGATAACATGTATTGTCCTGTTTGAACAGTACTAACCAGTAGAAGATAACATGTCTTGTCCTGTTTGAACGGTACTAACCAGTAGGAGCTAACACATCTTGTCCTGTTTGAACGGTACTAACCAGTAGGAGCTTACACATCTTGTCCTGTTTGAACGGTACTAACCAGTAGGAGATAACATGTCTTGTCCTGTTTGAACGGTACTAACCAGCAGAAGCTAACACGTCTTGTCCTGTTTGAACGGTACTAACCAGTAGGAGCTAACACGTCTTGTCCTGTTTGAACGGTACTAACCAGTAGAAGATAACACGTCTTGTCCTGTTTGAACGGTACTGACCAGCAGAAGCTAACACGTCTTGTCCTGTTTGAACGGTACCAACCAGTAGAAGATAACACGTCTTGTCCTGTTTGAACGGTACTAACCAGTAGAAGATAACACGTCTTGTCCTGTTTGAACGGTACTAACCAGTAGGAGCTAACACATCTTGTCCTGTTTGAACGGTACTAACCAGTAGAAGATAACACGTCTTGTCCTGTTTGAACGGTACTAACCAGTAGGAGCTAACACGTCTTGTCCTGTTTGAACGGTACTAACCAGTAGAAGATAACACGTCTTGTCCTGTTTGAACGGTACTAACCAGTAGGAGCTAACACGTCTTGTCCTGTTTGAACGGTACCAACCAGTAGAAGATAACACGTCTTGTCCTGTTTGAACGGTACTAACCAGTAGAAGATAACACGTCTTGTCCTGTTTGAACGGTACTAACCAGTAGAAGATAACACGTCTTGTCCTGTTTGAACGGTACTAACCAGTAGGAGCTAACACGTCTTGTCCTGTTTGAACGGTACTGACCAGTAGAAGATAACATGTCTTGTCCTGTTTGAACAGTACTAACCAGTAGAAGATAACACGTCTTGTCCTGTTTGAACGGTACTAACCAGCAGAAGCTAACATGTCTTGTCCTGCTTGAACGGTACTGACCAGTAGAAGATAACATGTCTTGTCCTGTTTGAACGGTACTAACCAGTAGAAGATAACATGTATTGTCCTGTTTGAACGGTACTGACCAGTAGAAGATAACATGTATTGTCCTGTTTGAACGTTACTACCCAGTAGAAGATAACACGTCTTGTCCTGTTTGAACAGTACTAACCAGCAGAAGCTAACACGTCTTGTCCTGTTTGAACGGTACTAACCAGTAGGAGCTAACACGTCTTGTCCTGTTTGAACGGTACTAACCAGTAGAAGATAACACGTCTTGTCCTGTTTGAACGGTACTGACCAGCAGAAGCTAACACGTCTTGTCCTGTTTGAACGGTACCAACCAGTAGAAGATAACACGTCTTGTCCTGTTTGAACGGTACTAACCAGTAGAAGATAACACGTCTTGTCCTGTTTGAACGGTACTAACCAGTAGGAGCTAACACATCTTGTCCTGTTTGAACGGTACTAACCAGTAGAAGATAACACGTCTTGTCCTGTTTGAACGGTACTAACCAGTAGGAGCTAACACGTCTTGTCCTGTTTGAACGGTACTAACCAGTAGAAGATAACATGTATTGTCCTGTTTGAACGGTACTGACCAGTAGAAGCTAACACATCTTGTCCTGTTTGAACGGTACTGACCAGTAGAAGATAACATGTATTGTCCTGTTTGAACGGTACTAACCAGTAGAAGATAACACGTCTTGTCCTGTTTGAACGGTACTAACCAGTAGATGATAACACATCTTGTCCTGTTTGAACGGTACTAACCAGTAGAAGATAACACGTCTTGTCCTGTTTGAACGGTACTAACCAGTAGATGATAACACATCTTGTCCTGTTTGAACGGTACTAACCAGTAGAAGATAACACGTCTTGTCCTGTTTGAACGGTACTAACCAGTAGAAGATAACATGTATTGTCCTGTTTGAACGGTACTAACCAGTAGAAGATAACATGTCTTGTCCTGTTTGAACGGTACTAACCAGTAGAAGATAACATGTATTGGCCTGTTTGAACGGTACTAACCAGTAGGAGCTTACACGTCTTGTCCTGTTTGAACGGTACTAACCAGTAGAAGATAACACGTCTCTTCCTGTTTGAACGGTACTAACCAGTAGGAGCTAACACATCTTGTCCTGTTTGAACAGTACTAACCAGCAGAAGCTAACACGTCTTGTCCTGTTTGAACGGTACTAACCAGTAGAAGCTAACATGTCTTGTCCTGTTTGAACGGTACTAACCAGTAGGAGCTAACACATCTTGTCCTGTTTGAACAGTACTAACCAGCAGAAGCTAACACATCTTGTCCTGTTTGAACGGTACTAACCAGTAGAAGCTAACATGTCTTGTCCTGTTTGAACGGTACTAACCAGTAGGAGCTAACACGTCTTGTCCTGTTTGAACGGTACTAACCAGTAGAAGATAACACGTCTTGTCCTGTTTGAACTGTACTAACCAGTAGAAGCTAACATGTCTTGTCCTGTTTGAACGGTACTAACCAGCAGAAGCTAACACGTCTTGTCCTGTTTGAATGGTACTAACCAGTAGAAGATAACACGTCTTGTCCTGTTTGAACGGTACTAACCAGTAGAAGATAACACGTCTTGTCCTGTTTGAACGGTACTAACCAGTAGGAGCTAACACGTCTTGTCCTGTTTGAACGGTACTAACCAGTAGAAGATAACACGTCTTGTCCTGTTTGAACGGTACTAACCAGCAGAAGCTAACACATCTTGTCCTGTTTGAACGGTACTAACCAGTAGAAGCTAACACGTCTTGTCCTGTTTGAACGGTACTAACCAGTAGAAGCTAACATGTCTTGTCCTGTTTGAACGGTACTAACCAGTAGGAGCTAACACGTCTTGTCCTGTTTGAACGGTACTAACCAGTAGAAGATAACACGTCTTGTCCTGTTTGAACTGTACTAACCAGTAGAAGCTAACATGTCTTGTCCTGTTTGAACGGTACTAACCAGCAGAAGCTAACACGTCTTGTCCTGTTTGAATGGTACTAACCAGTAGAAGATAACACGTCTTCTCCTGTTTGAACGGTACTAACCAGTAGAAGATAACACGTCTTGTCCTGTTTGAACGGTACTAACCAGTAGGAGCTAACACGTCTTGTCCTGTTTGAACGGTACTAACCAGTAGAAGATAACACGTCTTGTCCTGTTTGAACGGTACTAACCAGTAGGAGCTAACACATCTTGTCCTGTTTGAACAGTACTAACCAGCAGAAGCTAACACATCTTGTCCTGTTTGAACGGTACTAACCAGTAGAAGATAACACGTCTTGTCCTGTTTGAACGGTACTAACCAGTAGAAGATAACACATCTTGTCCTGTTTGAACAGTACTAACCAGCAGAAGCTAACACATCTTGTCCTGTTTGAACGGTACTAACCAGTAGAAGATAACACGTCTTGTCCTGTTTGAACGGTACTAACCAGTAGAAGATAACACGTCTTGTCATGTATGAACGGTACTAACCAGCAGAAGCTGACACGTCTTGTCCTGTTTGAACGGTACTGACCAGTAGAAGATAACACGTCTTGTCATGTTTGAACGGTACTAACCAGCAGAAGCTGACACGTCTTGTCCTGTTTGAACGGTACTAACCAGCAGAAGCTGACACGTCTTGTCCTGTTTGAACAGTACTAACCAGCAGAAGCTAACACATCTTGTCCTGTTTGAACGGTACTAACCAGTAGAAGATAACACGTCTTGTCCTGTTTGAACGGTACTAACCAGTAGAAGATAACATATCTTGTCCTGTTTGAACGGTACTAACCAGTAGAAGATAACACGTCTTGTCCTGTTTGAACGGTACTAACCAGTAGAAGAGAACACGTCTTGTCCTGTTTGAACGGTACTAACCAGTAGGAGCTAACACGTCTTGTCCTGTTTGAACGGTACTAACCAGTAGAAGATAACACGTCTTGTCCTGTTTGAACGGTGCTAACCAGTAGGAGCTAACACGTCTTGTCCTGTTTGAACGGTACTGACCAGTAGAAGATAACATGTATTGTCCTGTTTGAACGGTACTAACCATTAGAAGATAACACGTCTTGTCCTGTTTGAACTGTACTAACCAGCAGAAGCTAACATGTCTTGTCCTGTTTGAACGGTACTAACCAGTAGAAGATAACATGTATTGTCCTGTTTGAACGGTACTGACCAGTAGAAGATAACACGTCTTGTCCTGTTTGAACGGTACTAACCAGTAGAAGATAACATGTATTGTCCTGTTTGAACGGTACTAACCAGTAGAAGATAACACGTCTTGTCCTGTTTGAACGGTACTAACCAGTAGATGATAACACGTCTTGTCCTGTTTGAACGGTACTAACCAGTGGAAGATAACACGTCTTGTCCTGTTTGAACGGTACTAACCAGTAGGAGCTAACACATCTTGTCCTGTTTGAACAGTACTAACCAGCAGAAGCTAACACATCTTGTCCTGTTTGAACGGTACTAACCAGTAGAAGATAACACGTCTTGTCCTGTTTGAACGGTACTAACCAGTAGAAGATAACACATCTTGTCCTGTTTGAACAGTACTAACCAGCAGAAGCTAACACATCTTGTCCTGTTTGAACGGTACTAACCAGTAGAAGATAACACGTCTTGTCCTGTTTGAACGGTACTAACCAGTAGAAGATAACATATCTTGTCCTGTTTGAACGGTACTAACCAGTAGAAGCTAACATGTCTTGTCCTGTTTGAACGGTACTAACCAGTAGGAGCTAACACGTCTTGTCCTGTTTGAACGGTACTAACCAGTAGAAGATAACACGTCTTGTCCTGTTTGAACTGTACTAACCAGTAGAAGCTAACATGTCTTGTCCTGTTTGAACGGTACTAACCAGCAGAAGCTAACACGTCTTGTCCTGTTTGAATGGTACTAACCAGTAGAAGATAACACGTCTTGTCCTGTTTGAACGGTACTAACCAGTAGAAGATAACACGTCTTGTCCTGTTTGAACGGTACTAACCAGTAGGAGCTAACACGTCTTGTCCTGTTTGAACGGTACTAACCAGTAGAAGATAACACGTCTTGTCCTGTTTGAACGGTACTAACCAGTAGGAGCTAACACATCTTGTCCTGTTTGAACAGTACTAACCAGCAGAAGCTAACACATCTTGTCCTGTTTGAACGGTACTAACCAGTAGAAGATAACACGTCTTGTCCTGTTTGAACGGTACTAACCAGTAGAAGATAACACATCTTGTCCTGTTTGAACAGTACTAACCAGCAGAAGCTAACACATCTTGTCCTGTTTGAACGGTACTAACCAGCAGAAGCTAACACGTCTTGTCCTGTTTGAACGGTACTAACCAGTAGAAGCTAACATGTCTTGTCCTGTTTGAACGGTACTAACCAGTAGGAGCTAACACGTCTTGTCCTGTTTGAACGGTACTAACCAGTAGAAGATAACACGTCTTGTCCTGTTTGAACTGTACTAACCAGTAGAAGCTAACATGTCTTGTCCTGTTTGAACGGTACTAACCAGCAGAAGCTAACACGTCTTGTCCTGTTTGAATGGTACTAACCAGTAGAAGATAACACGTCTTGTCCTGTTTGAACGGTACTAACCAGTAGAAGATAACACGTCTTGTCCTGTTTGAACGGTACTAACCAGTAGGAGCTAACACGTCTTGTCCTGTTTGAACGGTACTAACCAGTAGAAGATAACACGTCTTGTCCTGTTTGAACGGTACTAACCAGTAGGAGCTAACACATCTTGTCCTGTTTGAACAGTACTAACCAGCAGAAGCTAACACATCTTGTCCTGTTTGAACGGTACTAACCAGTAGAAGATAACACGTCTTGTCCTGTTTGAACGGTACTAACCAGTAGAAGATAACACATCTTGTCCTGTTTGAACAGTACTAACCAGCAGAAGCTAACACATCTTGTCCTGTTTGAACGGTACTAACCAGTAGAAGATAACACGTCTTGTCCTGTTTGAACGGTACTAACCAGTAGAAGATAACACGTCTTGTCATGTATGAACGGTACTAACCAGCAGAAGCTGACACGTCTTGTCCTGTTTGAACGGTACTGACCAGTAGAAGATAACACGTCTTGTCATGTTTGAACGGTACTAACCAGCAGAAGCTGACACGTCTTGTCCTGTTTGAACGGTACTAACCAGCAGAAGCTGACACGTCTTGTCCTGTTTGAACAGTACTAACCAGCAGAAGCTAACACATCTTGTCCTGTTTGAACGGTACTAACCAGTAGAAGATAACACGTCTTGTCCTGTTTGAACGGTACTAACCAGTAGAAGATAACATATCTTGTCCTGTTTGAACGGTACTAACCAGTAGAAGATAACACGTCTTGTCCTGTTTGAACGGTACTAACCAGTAGAAGAGAACACGTCTTGTCCTGTTTGAACGGTACTAACCAGTAGGAGCTAACACGTCTTGTCCTGTTTGAACGGTACTAACCAGTAGAAGATAACACGTCTTGTCCTGTTTGAACGGTGCTAACCAGTAGGAGCTAACACGTCTTGTCCTGTTTGAACGGTACTGACCAGTAGAAGATAACATGTATTGTCCTGTTTGAACGGTACTAACCATTAGAAGATAACACGTCTTGTCCTGTTTGAACTGTACTAACCAGCAGAAGCTAACATGTCTTGTCCTGTTTGAACGGTACTAACCAGTAGAAGATAACATGTATTGTCCTGTTTGAACGGTACTGACCAGTAGAAGATAACACGTCTTGTCCTGTTTGAACGGTACTAACCAGTAGAAGATAACATGTATTGTCCTGTTTGAACGGTACTAACCAGTAGAAGATAACACGTCTTGTCCTGTTTGAACGGTACTAACCAGTAGATGATAACACGTCTTGTCCTGTTTGAACGGTACTAACCAGTGGAAGATAACACGTCTTGTCCTGTTTGAACGGTACTAACCAGTAGGAGCTAACACATCTTGTCCTGTTTGAACAGTACTAACCAGCAGAAGCTAACACATCTTGTCCTGTTTGAACTGTACTAACCAGTAGAAGATAACACGTCTTGTCCTGTTTGAACGGTACTAACCAGTAGAAGATAACACATCTTGTCCTGTTTGAACAGTACTAACCAGCAGAAGCTAACACATCTTGTCCTGTTTGAACGGTACTAACCAGTAGAAGATAACACGTCTTGTCCTGTTTGAACGGTACTAACCAGTAGAAGATAACATATCTTGTCCTGTTTGAACGGTACTAACCAGTAGAAGATAACACGTCTTGTCCTGTTTGAACGGTACTAACCAGTAGAAGAGAACACGTCTTGTCCTGTTTGAACGGTACTAACCAGTAGGAGCTAACACGTCTTGTCCTGTTTGAACGGTACTAACCAGTAGAAGATAACACGTCTTGTCCTGTTTGAACGGTGCTAACCACTAGGAGCTAACACGTCTTGTCCTGTTTGAACGGTACTGACCAGTAGAAGATAACATGTATTGTCCTGTTTGAACGGTACTAACCAGTAGAAGATAACACGTCTTGTCCTGTTTGAACTGTACTAACCAGCAGAAGATAACATGTATTGTCCTGTTTGAACGGTACTGACCAGTAGAAGATAACACGTCTTGTCCTGTTTGAACGGTACTAACCAGTAGAAGATAACACGTCTTGTCCTGTTTGAACGGTACTAACCAGTAGAAGATAACACGTCTTGTCCTGTTTGAACGGTACTAACCAGTAGAAGATAACACGTCTTGTCCTGTTTGAACGGTACTAGCCAGTAGAAGATAACATGTATTGTCCTGTTTGAATGGTACTGACCAGTAGAAGATAACACGTCTTGTCATGTTTGAACGGTACTAACCAGTAGAAGATAACATGTATTGTCCTGTTTGAACGGTACTAACCAGTAGAAGATAACACGTCTTGTCCTGTTTGAACGGTACTAACCAGTAGATGATAACACGTCTTGTCCTGTTTGAACGGTACTAACCAGTAGAAGATAACACGTCTTGTCCTGTTTGAACGGTACTAACCAGTAGGAGCTAACACATCTTGTCCTGTTTGAACAGTACTAACCAGCAGAAGCTAACACATCTTGTCCTGTTTGAACGGTACTAACCAGTAGAAGATAACACGTCTTGTCCTGTTTGAACGGTACTAACCAGTAGAAGATAACACATCTTGTCCTGTTTGAACAGTACTAACCAGCAGAAGCTAACACATCTTGTCCTGTTTGAACGGTACTAACCAGTAGAAGATAACACGTCTTGTCCTGTTTGAACGGTACTAACCAGTAGAAGATAACACGTCTTGTCATGTTTGAACGGTACTAACCAGCAGAAGCTGACATGTCTTGTCCTGTTTGAACGGTACTGACCAGTAGAAGATAACACGTCTTGTCATGTTTGAACGGTACTAACCAGCAGAAGCTGACACGTCTTGTCCTGTTTGAACGGTACTAACCAGCAGAAGCTGACACGTCTTGTCCTGTTTGAACAGTACTAACCAGCAGAAGCTAACACATCTTGTCCTGTTTGAACGGTACTAACCAGTAGAAGATAACACGTCTTGTCCTGTTTGAACGGTACTAACCAGTAGAAGATAACATGTCTTGTCCTGTTTGAACGGTACTAACCAGTAGAAGATAACACGTCTCTTCCTGTTTGAACGGTACTAACCAGTAGAAGAGAACACGTCTTGTCCTGTTTGAACGGTACTAACCAGTAGGAGCTAACACGTCTTGTCCTGTTTGAACGGTACTAACCAGTAGAAGCTAACACGTCTTGTCCTGTTTGAACGGTGCTAACCAGTAGGAGCTAACACGTCTTGTCCTGTTTGAACGGTACTGACCAGTAGAAGATAACATGTATTGTCCTGTTTGAACGGTACTAACCAGTAGAAGATAACACGTCTTGTCCTGTTTGAACTGTACTAACCAGCAGAAGCTAACATGTCTTGTCCTGTTTGAACGGTACTAACCAGTAGAAGATAACATGTATTGTCCTGTTTGAACGGTACTGACCAGTAGAAGATAACACGTCTTGTCCTGTTTGAACGGTACTAACCAGTAGAAGATAACATGTATTGTCCTGTTTGAACGGTACTAACCAGTAGAAGATAACACGTCTTGTCCTGTTTGAACGGTACTAACCAGTAGATGATAACACGTCTTGTCCTGTTTGAACGGTACTAACCAGTAGAAGATAACACGTCTTGTCCTGTTTGAACGGTACTAACCAGTAGGAGCTAAAACATCTTGTCCTGTTTGAACAGTACTAAACAGCAGAAGCTAACACGTCTTGTCCTGTTTGAACGGTACTAACCAGTAGAAGATAACACGTCTTGTCCTGTTTGAACGGTACTAACCAGTAGAAGCTAACATGTCTTGTCCTGTTTGAACGGTACTAACCAGTAGAAGCTAACACGTCTTGTCCTGTTTGAACGGTACTAACCAGTAGAAGCTAACACGTCTTGTCCTGTTTGAACGGTACTAACCAGTAGAAGATAACACGTCTTGTCCTGTTTGAACGGTACTAACCAGTAGAAGCTAACACGTCTTGTCCTGTTTGAACGGTACTAACCAGTAGGAGCTTACACGTCTTGTCCTGTTTGAACGGTACTAACCAGTAGAAGATAACACGTCTTGTCCTGTTTGAACGGTACTAACCAGTAGAAGATAACACGTCTTGTCCTGTTTGAACAACACTAACCAGTAGGAGCTAACACGTCTTGTCCTGTTTGAACGGTACTAACCAGTAGAAGCTAACACGTCTTGTCCTGTTTGAACGGTACTAACCAGTAGAAGCTAACACGTCTTGTCCTGTTTGAACGGTACTAACCAGTAGAAGCTAACACGTCTTGTCCTGTTTGAACGGTACTAACCAGTAGAAGATAACACGTCTTGTCCTGTTTGAACGGTACTAACCAGTAGATGATAACACGTCTTGTCCTATTTGAACGGTACTAACCAGTAGAAGATAACACGTCTTGTCCTGTTTGAACGGTACTAACCAGTAGGAGCTAACACGTCTTGTCCTGCTTGAACGGTACTAACCAGTAGGAGCTTACACGTCTTGTCCTGTTTGAACGGTACTAACCAGTAGGAGCTAACACATCTTGTCCTGTTTGAACAGTACTAACCAGTAGAAGATAACACGTCTTGTCCTGTTTGAACGGTACTAACCAGTAGAAGATAACACGTCTTGTCCTGTTTGAACGGTACTAACCAGTAGAAGATAACACGTCTTGTCCTGTTTGAACGGTACTAACCAGTAGAAGATAACACGTCTTGTCCTGTTTGAACGGTACTAACCAGTAGGAGCTAACACGTCTTGTCCTGTTTGAACGGTACTAACCAGTAGAAGATAACACGTCTTGTCCTGTTTGAACGGTACTAACCAGTAGGAGCTAACACGTCTTGTCCTGTTTGAACGGTACTAACCAGTAGAAGATAACACGTCTTGTCCTGTTTGAACGGTACCAACCAGTAGGAGCTTACACGTCTTGTCCTGTTTGAACGGTACTAACCAGTAGAAGATAACACGTCTTGTCCTGTTTGAACGGTACTAACCAGTAGGAGCTAACACGTCTTGTCCTACTTGAACGGTACTAACCAGTAGGAGCTTACACGTCTTGTCCTGTTTGAACGGTACTAACCAGTAGGAGCTAACACATCTTGTCCTGTTTGAACGGTACTAACCAGTAGAAGATAACACGTCTTGTCCTGTTTGAACGGTACTAACCAGTAGGAGCTAACACATCTTGTCCTGTTTGAACAGTACTAACCAGTAGAAGATAACACGTCTTGTCCTGTTTGAACGGTACTAACCAGTAGAAGATAACACGTCTTGTCCTGTTTGAACGGTACTAACCAGTAGAAGATAACACGTCTTGTCCTGTTTGAACGGTACTAACCAGTAGAAGCTAACACGTCTTGTCCTGTTTGAACGGTACTAACCAGTAGAAGATAACACGTCTTGTCCTGTTTGAACGGTACTAACCAGTAGAAGATAACACGTCTTGTCCTGTTTGAACGGTACTAACCAGTAGAAGATAACACGTCTTGTCCTGTTTGAACGGTACTAACCAGTAGAAGATAACACGTCTTGTCCTGTTTGAACGGTACTAACCAGTAGAAGCTAACACGTCTTGTCCTGTTTGAACGGTACTAACCAGTAGAAGATAACACGTCTTGTCCTGTTTGAACGGTACTAACCAGTAGAAGATAACACATCTTGTCCTGTTTGAACGGTACTAACCAGTAGAAGATAACACGTCTTGTCCTGTTTGAACGGTACTAACCAGTAGAAGCTAACACGTCTTGTCCTGTTTGAACGGTACTAACCAGTAGAAGATAACACGTCTTGTCCTGTTTGAACGGTACTAACCAGTAGAAGCTAACACGTCTTGTCCTGTTTGAACGGTACTAACCAGTAGAAGCTAACACGTCTTGTCCTGTTTGAACGGTACTAACCAGTAGAAGATAACACGTCTTGTCCTGTTTGAACGGTACTAACCAGTAGAAGATAACACATCTTGTCCTGTTTGAACGGTACTAACCAGTAGAAGATAACACGTCTTGTCCTGTTTGAACGGTACTAACCAGTAGAAGATAACACATCTTGTCCTGTTTGAACGGTACTAACCAGTAGAAGATAACACGTCTTGTCCTGTTTCAACGGTACTAACCAGTAGAAGCTAAAACACACACACACACGTAAACACAAACACACGTAAACACGCACGCATAAACTCGCACACGCATAAACACACACACAAATACACACGGAAACACACACACACGGAAACGCAAACACACGCACACACGGAAACACGCGCACACGGAAACACACGCACACACGGAAACACACACACCCGGAAAAACACACACGGAAACACACACACACGGAAACACACACACACAAACACACGTAAACACACACGCATAAACACAAACACACGGAAACACACATACGGAAACACACACACACACGTAAACACACACACGGAAACACGCAAACGGAAACACAAACACGCATAAACACACACAGAAACACACACACACGGAAACACACACACACGGAAACACACACACTCACGGAAACACACACACACACGGAAACACACACACACGGAAACACACACACACAGAAACACACACGGAAACACACACACACAAACACAAACACACTTAAACACACACGCATAAATACAAACACACGTAAACACACACACATAAACACACACACATAAACACACACGTAAACACACACACATAAACACACACACACGGAAACTCACACACACGGAAACACACAAACACGGAAACACACACACACGGAAAAGACACACACACACGGAAACACACACACGTGTAAACACACACATGTACACACGCACACACGGAAACACACATACGGAAACACACACACACACGGAAACACACACACACGGAAACACACACACACAGAAACACACACGGAAACACACACACACAAACACAAACACACTTAAACACACACGCATAAATACAAACACACGTAAACACACACACATAAACACACACACATAAACACACACGTAAACACACACACATAAACACACACACACGGAAACTCACACACACGGAAACACACAAACACGGAAACACACACACACGGAAAAGACACACACACACGGAAAACACACACACGTGTAAACACACACATGTACACACGCACACACGGAAACACACATACGGAAACACACACGGAAACACGCATAAACACACACGTAAACACACGCACACATAAACACACACACGCATGTAAACACACACGGAAACACACACACACGGAAACACACACACGGAAACACACACACACGGAAACACACACACGTAAACATACACACATGCTTAAACACACACACACAAACACACACACGGAAACACAAACACGTAAACACATATGTAAACACACACACGGAAACACACACAAACACACACATAAATACACACGTAAACACACACACAAACACACACATGCATAAACACACACGCACACGTAAACATACACACACACACACACACCCGTAAACATACACACACACACACGGAAACACACACAAGCATAAACACACACACACACACACAAACACACACGTAAACACACGCACACGGAAACACGCGCACACGGAAACACACACACACAGACACACACGTAAACACACAAACACACACACGGAAACACACACACCCGTAAACATACACACACACACACACACCCGTAAACATACACACACACACACACACCCGTAAACACACAAGCATAAACACACACACACACACACAAACACACACGTAAACACACGCACATGGAAACACACGCACACGGAAACACGCGCACACGGAAACACACACACACAGACACACACGTAAACACACAAACACACACACGGAAACACACACACCCGTAAACATACACACACACACACACACCCGTAAACATACACACACACACACACACCCGTAAACACACAAGCATAAACACACACACACACACACAAACACACACGTAAACACACGCACACGGAAACACGCGCACACGGAAACACACACACACAGACACACACGTAAACATACACACACACACACGGAAACACACACAAGCATAAACACACACACACACACAAACACACACGTAAACACACGCACATGGAAACACACGCACACGGAAACACGCGCACACGGAAACACACACACACATACACACACGGAAACACACAAACACACACACGGAAACACACACAAGCATTAAACACACACACACGTAAACACACACACAGAAACACACACGGAAACACACACACACACACATAAACACACACACGTAAACACACACACACACAAACTTACACATAAACACACACACACGCATAAACACACACACACGGAAACACACGCATAAACACACACACGTAAACACACACACACACACACAAACCTACACATAAACACACATGCATAAAAACACACGCACACGTAAACATACACACAGAAACCCGCACACACGTAAACACACACACGCGTAAACACACACATAAACACACACACACACAAACACACATAAATACACACATGTAAACACACACACACATGTAAACATACACACACACGCGTAAACACACACATAAACACACGCATAAACACACGCACACGGAAATACACACACAAGCATTAAACACACACACACGTAAACACACGCGCACAGAAACACATGCATAAACACACACACGCTTAAACACAAACACACGGAAACACGTACACACGGAAACACACACACACAAACCTACACATAAACACACACACATGCATAAACACACACACACGTAAACACACACACAGAAACCCACACACACACACACACGCGTAACACACGCGTAAACACACACATAAACACACACATACACACAAACACACACATACAGACACAAACACACACAACACACATAAACGCACACATAAACACACTCACACAAACACACACACACACACGACACTTGTGTGTCACCATGTTTCATCATTGTGACATCATGAGGTGATCCATAAATGTGATTAAGAAGCCGCTGCTCCAGATTCACACTGATTCCTCATTTAGTCTGAACCTGAAACAGAACGTAATGAGCTGAGGGAATATTTCATATTTCGTTTTTTCTGAGTGAATCAGATGAATAAAACGAGACGGATTTATCATGCAACGTGTTTTTTCTGGAGTTATGCTGCAAACATTCAGCTTTCCTTCGTCCCGTTGTGGATAAAAGCCTGTAAGCACTTCTGAGGACACGCGTTAAAATCCGCTATGAGAGGAGTAATGGAAAGGCTGACTGATTGGGAGGTTTTGCCTGAAGGAATATGTTTCTTACAAATTTCAGGCTTTTTGCCCATTTTTCATGGAGCTTGTAGCCAGTAACCTTCAGCAAAACACCCAGTCTCCTGAAATCATTTAACATTTGAGTGGATTTATTGTGATGTTAGAGGAGAAGTGTTCATCGCCACACTGGAAGGAAAAACAAACCAACACAAACAGAACAGTCTAATTAAAGACTTTTTCTCTGTTCTGCTCATTTCTGATGGAAAGCAGCCGCATGTGATTACATGTTCATATAATAATACATTTATACGCCTTTCAAATCACCCAAGAACACAATAGAAACAGGCATCGAAACAACAATAAGATACAGTATGCTTTCTGGAACAGGTTGCTGTGAGGATGGAACCATGCAGATGTAAACAGTGTTACGGATATCTGGTTGGGGGCGCATTGAGAGGTGGGAATGCTCTCCTCCCCATGGTGCTGAGACAGCAGGAGGGAACAGTGAGGTGGATGGAGGAGGACGACCTGAGGGAGCAGGTGGGGGTGACGATATGTAGGAGGTCTGACAGAAGGGGGTGGGGGGCGAGGTAATGGACGGACTTGACAGTGTAGAGGAGAATTTTTTCTGTCTTGTCCAGCATTGAAGCAGCAGAGTGTGTCACAACAGATAATGAACCCACAGAACAGGTTAGCAGCTTTAACTGTTTAATTGAACAATCACCAAATAGACCAGATGGCTGACGTCCGAGGTTCTTGGCAGAATCTGGGGAGGCAGGGAATGATCCAGGCAGGACTGACTGGGAGATGGTCCGAACTGGCAAGGCAGGGCTGTGGATTGTCTCAGGTGAGGTTTACACCTAGAAGAGGCAACAATCCAGCGTCGACTGGTGAACAGCTTGGGGTTTTTAAGCAGGTGAGGAGCATGATCCTGATTCTGCTCAGCTGTGCAGCCTTAACCACAGGCCACGCCTCCGCCAGATACCACAGAGCTACACCCAGCTTGGAAATCCATGACAGTACCCCCCCTCAAGGGGAGCCCCCCCGGCGACCCACCAGAGCGGGACTGGTAAAAGTCCCAGATGAGCCATCCAGGATGAAGGAACGGGGAACCCAGGAGCGCTCCTCAGGGCCATACCCTGCTCAGTCCACCAGGTACTGCAGACCCCGACCACGCCGACGGACAGCCAACAAACGGCGAACAGAGTAGGCAGGATGACCATCAACAACCCGGGGGGGGCGGAGGGGGCCTGGAAGGAGGAACCAAGGGACTGAGGGAAACAGGCTTCAGCTGGGAGACATGGAATGATGGATGGATCTTCATAGACGAGGTTAACCGCAGCTTCACCACCATGGGATTGATAACCTCCAAAACCTCAAAGGGTCCGAGAAATCTGGGAGACAGTTTCCGAGACTCAGTCCGTAATGGAATGTTTTTAGACGATAACCAGACCTTCTGACCTGGAATGTATGCGGGAGCTGGGGTCCTGCACTGGTCTGTCATGTGCTTGTTCCTTTCAGTCGTTCGAACTAGTGCTGCCTTAGCGGATCTCCAGACTCTGCGGCATCGCCTCAGATGATGAAGCACAGAAGAAGCCTAGAGAAGCCTTGAATGGAGAGAGACCTGTGGCTGAAGAAACGAGAGTTATGAGCATATTCTATCCAGCATAGATGGTTGCTCCAGGTAGAAGTATTCTCAGCTGCAATGCATCGCAAGGCTGACTCCAGTTCCTGATTCATCCGCTCAGCCTGGCCGTTGGTCTGTGGGTGGTAACCAGAACTGAGACTGACAGATGCACCCAAAGCTTTGCAGAAAGCCTTCCATACACGAGAGACGAATTGAGGACCACGGTCCGAGACAATATCTGTGGGAATTCCATGGAGATGGAAGACATGCTGAGAGATAAGCTCAGCCGTCTCTAAGGCAGTGGGCAACTTGGGAATTGCGACAAAATGAGCTGCCTTAGAGAACCGGTCGACAATGGTTAGGATTGTTGAGTTACCTCGGGAAGGGGGCAGGCCGGTGACAAAAATCCAATGCAATGTGGGACCAAGGCCTTCCAGGCACTGGGAGGGGACGAAGAAGTCCGGCTGGGGCCCGATTGGATGTTTTACTTCGTGCACAGGTCGGACAGGCAGCCACATATTCTATTACATCCCTGTCCATAGTGGGCCACCAAAAGCATCTTCGGATGAGTGACATGGTCCGTGCTGCGCCAGGGTGGCAAGCAATTTGAGAGGCGTGCCCCCACTGGATTACCTGGGAGCGAACATTATGGGGTACATACAATAGATTTGGTGGGCCCGTACCTGGATCCGGGTTGTTTTGAAGGGCATCTCTAACAGCTTCCTCCACCTCCCAGGTCACAGCAGCCACCAGACATGAAGTAGGCAGTATAGAGTTCAGGTCCTCTGAAGTGTCATCAGGGCATCCGGTTTGATATTCTTGGTACCTGGCCTGAATCAGAATCAGAATCAGAATCAGAATAAATTTTATTGCCATTGTCAGTGAGTTACAAAATTCACAAACTAGGAACTTGCTTCGATGCTAATGTGCAACATATAACATTAATAAAATAATAGTATAAAAGAAAGAATATTAGCTATGATAAAAAATACTTTAAAAATGTAATATAAAATAAAAGGGCATGCAAAGGAAATATGTATACAAAAAAAACAACAAAAAAAACAACAAAAAATATATATATACAACAATCGAAACAATCGAAGCAATAGTGCAATTGTCAGTGCAAGTAGAAAGATGATACTAGTATGAGAAATAAAGTGACAGGTGTAAAGTGACCATGTGATGAAACCAGTGTTTTATAAAGTGTTCATGAGTCCAACGGCAGAGGGAAAGAAACTGTTCTTGTGGCGTGAGGTTCTGGTCCGGATGGACCGTAGCCTCCTGCCCGAGGGGAGTGGTTCAAAAAGTCTGTGTCCAGGGTGAGAAGGGTCAGCTGCTATCCAACCCCTGAGTCCTGGAGACGTACAGGTCCTGGAGAGATGGAAGGCTGCAGCCAATCACCTTCTCAGCAGAGCGCACAATGCGCCGCAGTCTGTGTCTGTCCCTGACCGTGGCTCCAGCGTACCACACGGTGATGGAGGAGGTGAGGACGGACTCAATGATGGCCGTGTAGAACTGCACCATCATCTGGACTGGCAGCTTGGCTTTCTTCAGCTGCCAAAGAAGGTACATCCTCTGCTGGGCCTTTTTGATCAGGGAGCTGATGGACGGCTCCCACTTCAGGTCCTGTGTGATGGTGGTGCCGAGGAAGCGGATGGAGTCCACAGTGGTGATGGGGGAGTCTGTCAGGACGAGGGGGGGAGAGGGAGCTGTGACTTTCCTGAAGTCCACGATCATCTCCACTGTCTTCTGAGCGTTGAGCTCCAGGTTGTTGCTGCTGCACCAGGACACCAGCCGGTCTACCTCCCTCCTGTAGACAGACTCATCACAGTCAGAGATGAGCCCGATGAGGGTGGTGTCGTCCGCAAACTTGATCAGTTTAACAGAGTCATGGCTGGAGGTGCAGCAGTTGGTGTACAGGGAGAAGAGAAGGGGAGAAAGTACACAGCCCTGTGGAGATCCTGTGCTGATAGTCCGAGTAGTGGAGACATTCTTCCCCAGCCGCACGCTCTGCCTCCGGTCCGTCAGGAAGTCAGTGATCCACCTGCAGGTAGAGTCGGGCACGTTGAGCTGGGAGAGCTTGTCCTGGAGCAGAGCAGGGAGGATGGTGTTGAATGCAGAGCTGAAGTCCACAAACAGGATCCTAGCGTAGGTTCCCGGGGAGTCCAGGTGCTGCAGGATGAAGTGAAGGGCTAGGTTGATGGCATCGTCTACAGACCTGTTGGCTCTGTAGGCGAACTGCAGAGGGTCCAGGAGGAGGTGAAGGACTTGAGATGAGGGAGGACCAGGAGCTCAAATGACTTCATGACTACAGACGTCAACGCCACAGGCCTGTAGTCATTAAGTCCAGTGATACGGGGCTTCTTGGGGACAGGGACGATGGTGGACAGCTTGAAGCAGGCTGGAACATGGCAGGACTCCAGGGAGATGTTAAAAATGTCTGTGAAGACCGGAGACAGTTCGCCTGCACAGTGTCTCAGGGTGGCGGGGGAGACACCATCTGGGCCCGGAGCTTTCCGTGGGTTTTGCTTACGGAAAAGCTTGAGCACATCCTCTTCTATCACCGAGAAGGCAGTGGAGGGGGAGGGGTGGATAGGGGGGATTGTACTATCCACAGTGGTGAAGGGGGTGGAGGAGGGGTGTGAGACTTCAAACCTGGCATAAAAGGTGTTAAGTTTTTCAGCCAGTTGTAAGTCATCAGCAGCAAGTTGGGCTCTAGGCTTGTAGTTTGTGATTTGCCTGAGCCCCCTCCAGACAGAGACGGTGTCATTGTCAGAGAACTGCTCCTTCAGACGTTTGTTGTACCGAGATCTCGCCTGCTCCACCTCTCTTGAGAACTGGTACTTAGCGCCCTTGTAGCTCTCTCTGTCATTGGCTCCGTAGGCTGCTTCTTTCTCCCTCCTCAGCTGTCTCAGTCTGGGCGTGAACCAGGGCTTGTCATTGTTAAAAGTAACCCTGGTTTTTGTTGGAATAATGCTGTCCTCACAGAATTGTATGTATGACGTCACAGTGTCTGTGTAGTCATCCAAGCTGTCTGTGGCAGCTCTAAACACGTCCCAGTCTGTTGTGTCCAAACACGAGCAAAGCTCCTCCACAGCCTCGCTGGTCCACTTCTTAGAAGTCCTCACTGCAGGTTTAGAGAGCTTCAGCTTCTGTCTGTATGAGGGGATGAGGTGAATCATGGCGTGATCCGAGAAGCCCAGAGCAGCGCGGGGCACGGCTCTGTAAGCTCCACTGACTGTAGTGTAGCAGTGATCCAACGTGTTCTGCTCTCTTGTCGGGCATTTAACAAACTGTCTGTACTTGGGCAGTTCCTGGCTCAGATTCCCTTTGTTAAAATCCCCGAGAATAATAACTAAAGAGTCCGGGAAGGTCCGCTCCACACATAAAATCTGCTCCGCAAGCGCACGTTGAGCCTCGTGCACGTCCGCGCTTGGCGGGATGTAAACAGCGGCCAGAATGAATGAAGCAAACTCACGTGGGGAGTAGAATGGTTTACAGTTTATGAAGAAGTATTCCAGAGCAGGAGAGCAGTGCTGGGAGATCACAGTCACATCCGAACACCAGGCGTTGTTAATGTAGAAACAGACCCCGCCACCTTTTGTCTTTCCTCCGGATAAGTCCCGTTGTCTGTCCGCGCGGAGGAGCTGGAATCCCTCCAGATGGAGCACGCAGTCCGGGATCTGCTTGTTGAGCCACGTCTCCGTGAAACACAAGACACAGGAGGAAGAAAAGTCCCTGTTTCGTCGCATCAGCAGCGCCAGTTCGTCCGTCTTGTTGCTAAGTGAGCGGACGTTGGAGAGGAAGATCCCAGGTAAGGGCGTACGAGAGCCGCGTTGCCTCAGACGCACGAGCACTCCCGCACGCTTTCCTCTCCTACGGCGTCTCACTTGTTTCCTTAATAAGTGGACCAAATCTGCCGTTGCCACTAAAAAAGCTGGCAGCAAGTCCGTCGGAGTCGTCGATGTTCCGATGTTTAAGAGCTCTTCACGGGTGTAAGAGCACGCTGACACACGATTAACGAACAAAAACAGACAAATCACGGAGCACATTAGCACCAGGGCGTCCTTCCGCGGCGCCATCTTGGTGGGGTTTGGGTTAGGGTTAGGTGATACAGAAGTGAAAACGACCAAAAAACAGAGACCATCTGGCCTGTTGGGGGTTCAATCTCTTGGCTGACTGAATATATTCCAGATTCCTATGATCTGTCCAGACCATGAAAGGTAATTCTGTCCCCTCCAACCAATGTCTCCATTCCTCAAGAGCCAACTTGACTGCCAACAATTCACGGTCTCCCACATCATAATTCCTCTCCGCTGGAAAGAGATGAGAGAAGAAGGCACATGGATGAAGCTGGCCTGACCCCGGCGATCTCTGAGACATGATGGCTCCAACACCATTGTCCGAAGCATCTACCTCCACCACAAATTGACGTGACGGATCTGGTTGTTCGAGCACAGGGGCTGAGGCAAACTGGACCTTAGGGCCTTCCAGGAACTTTTCAGCATCCACAGACCACTGAAAAGGAGACTTGGGTGATGTGAGCTTGGTTAGGGGTGACAACTTTACTGAAGTTCCGAATAAATCTACGATAGAAGTTGGCAAATCCATTGAGGCGTTGCAACTGCTTCACAGACTCAGGCCTTGGCCAATCCAAAACTGCTCGTACCTTCTCTGGGTCGGTCTTCATCTGCCCACTCTGGAAAATGTATCCAAAAAAGCCAATGGAGCTCGAGTGAAATTCACACTTCTCTGCCTTTACATAGAGTTTATTTTCTAGTATCTCGGAGAACGTCATTCACCAGGGCTTGGAAAACTGCCGGGGCATTGGTGAGACCAAAGGGCATCACAAGATATTCAAAGTGACCCAGGGGAGTTTTAAAAGCCGTTTTCCACTCATCCCCTTCCTTGACTCGAACCAGGTGGTAAGCATTCCGAAGATCAAGCTTGGTGAAGACGGTAGAACCTGAAAGGGCATCAAAGGCGTAATCAGAGGCAGAGGGTATTTATTTCGGACAGTGATCTTATTCAAACCCCAATAATCAATACAAGGTCTAAGCATCTTGTCCTTCTTTGACACAAAGAAGAAACCTGCTCCCAGTGGTGAAGAAGAATGTCTTATTATGCCAGTAGTAAGTGAGTCATTGATGTATTTTTCCATGGCCTGTCTCTCAGGTCTGGAAATGTTATACAAACGGCAACTGGGTAAAGGAGCCCCAGGCAAGATGTCAATGGCACAATCATAAGGTCCATGAGTAGGCAAAGACAGAGCTTTGGTCTTGCTGAAAACCTCAGCCAAATCATGGTACTCAGAAGGGACAGCAGACAAGTCAGAAATCTCACTCTTACTGCGTGGAGTCGAGGTAGATGGCATAGCCGCCCTCAAGCAAGACTGGTGACATTTAGAACTCCAGCTGGAAATGGATCTGGTCTCCCAGTTAATGTGCGGGTTGTGTAGTGACAACCAGGGATGTCCTAGTACCAGGGGGGAGTCAGATGCAGAGATTAACTTCAACTCAATAAACTCAGAATGGTTGCCCGACAACTACAACTTAACAGGGATGGTGGTGTGAGTTACCTGCGCTAATAGTCGACCATCCAAAGCTTTAGGGGTCATGGGATGAGGTAGAGGCATCAAGGGTATCCCTGCCCTCTCAGCCAATTGTGCATCCAGGAAATTGGCTTCAGCACCAGAATCAATCAAGGCTGGGACTGTGAGAGTGTGATCGTGGCAAGTAAGGGTTGCTTCAATCTGTGTCTTGGTTGGGATCTCTGGGGATCTCTTTATGCTGCTCGTCAGTACCCCGACATTCACTGACGAGCCCCATCTTTTGGGCGAATGGGACAGGCATCACGGAAATGGCCTAATTGTCCACAGTAAAAGCACTCACCCGATTGTAGCCGCTTCTGCCGTTCAGCCTGAGTGAGACGTGCTCTTCCCAACTGCATGGGCTCCTCAGCGTTGGCAACAGTAGATGGGCAGTTCTGGGAGGGTAAAGGACTGGGAGTTTGTAATTGTCCCAGAGATGAGGACAAGCGGGCTCCTCTTTGCTCCTTCCACCTCTCACGGAGACGATTATCGATCTTGATCGTCAGAGAGATTAACTCATCCAGGGTTCCAGGGAGATCTCGAGTTGCCAACACATCCTTCAGGGTCTCAGACAAACAGCTCAAAAAATGGTCAACTAAAGCCTCGGAATTCCATTTGGAGTCTGCTGCCAGAGTTCGGAACTCAACCGAGAACTCAGCCACACTCAATGCTCCCTGACGTAAGGATATGAGTCTCTTGGCTGCCTCTCGACCACGTACGGGGTTATCAAAAACCTTTCTCATCTCCGAGAATTTCACTATAGGTTAAACTACTGAGAGGTGCAGTTCCTAGATATGCCTTAGCCCAGGAATCCAGTAATCCTATGGTATATGAAATCTTGGATCTGTCAGACGAGTACGTGAAGGGTTTTTGGTCAAACACAAGTGAACACTGTAGGAGGAATCCCCTACATTTACCTAAATCCCCAGAGAATGGTTTGGGGTCCGGAATGTGAATCTCTCCGTTGGGAGTGAGCTGTGGTTGTCCAGAGACAGACGCTGAAGTAGTCACTGTAGAAGCAGAGGTCTGCGATAACTGGTTAAGCTTGGTTGTCATTTTAGCTGTTATGTCATTCAGCTGGGATTGCATGGCTTGCTGCACATCACCCAGAGATCTGAGTATTTGAGTGTGTTGGCCCAGAAGATTCCCCTGAGAAGAGACAGCAAAAAACAGTTCATTGCCAGCTTCTGGTCTCTGGGCATCCATGGCAGTTTGATCCATGGGGCTTATAAGCAGGTGAAGAGCATGATCCTGATTCTGCTCAGCTGTGCAGCCTTAACCACAGGCCACGCCTCCACCAGACACCACAGAGAGCTACACCCAGCTTGGAAATCCATGACAGAATGATGGTCTGATTGCTGTTCTGCTGAGGAAATTTACTTTGGTAAGAGAAGCTTTATAGATACAATGATTACCTTGATGTTCTGGATTCTTTTTCTATTTCTTTTGCATAGTTGTATTGCAGAGTTTATTGTACTGCTAGACCAAATCGGAGGGGGTAGAAAAAAGATAGAAAGAGAATAGAAAAAGAAGAGAAAACACCTCATAGCGAGAGAGAAAGAAAACATGCATACATATGCCATTACATGAGGACTTTTTATTCTTTTATTGATTTAACCGGTAGCAGTGCAGCAGCTTTAGGATCGGGGTGATGTGGTGAACTAAAGAAGTCCTGAAAACAGTGTCTTTGTGTTGCCTTCATCTGAGCAGATTATACCAGAATGATCATTTGCTTTGGTTTTTGCAATTAGGTTCTTGTCATGCAGTAAATGGGAATGGTGCATTTCTTTGTAAATGGACCAGTTCTCCTGTAGAGACTTTCAAGCTGGCCATTTGTGGCTTTTAAATACCAGAGTTCAGGGGTAAACCAGGGGGCACAACATGGAAAAGAGACAAAGTGAGTTCTCACAGGGGATAGATGGTAAAACATATTTTTCAGGCTGTTGTAGTGAGCAGTCAACTCATCTGAAGTAGAGGAAGAATTAGGGATCAGATTGTCATTAATACAACAGGAAAGTGTAGCCACATTGATGTCCTTGATGTTCTGGGAGGAAATAGTACATGGAGTCTTGATAGTAGTGAGCTGAAGTGTGAGGTTAAAGGACAGAAGAAATGATCAGTAATGGTTAGTTCATCTGCTGTACAGTTGGAGGGGGTGAGACCAGAGCAGCAGAATAAGTCCAGAGTATGACCTTTTATATGGGTGGGAAAGTCGGCAAACTGATGGAAACCAAAAAAATGAGGAGAAGTTTCTGGTAAGAGGGAGACTGCTGTTGTCCATATGCATATTGAACTCCCCCAACAAAATAATATTAGATAACAGTGTGGATGAATGTGAGCAAGCAAGGTATTCTAGGAAGCTGAGAAGAGGAATGGACACAGGCGGTGTATTATCGTGAGACCTCCTCCGAGACCAGATCCACAAGGTTGACAGATATAAACATGTCCAGGGGGAGGGGATTCATAAGGCTGAGAAGAGTCCTAAGGACACTGCTATGTTTCGGTCAAACAGCGAAAGTCAAACTTATGGTCAACAAGGAGATCCTGGATAAACTGTCCCATGCTCGGAAGTGAGCGGATGTTAAGTAACCCGAAGTTGAGAACAGAGGTGTCCTGGTTGACGTTGGCGTTAGCCAACCTACCTAGACTGGCTAGGAAACAGTGATCAGCAGTCCTCTTGGAGGTTTTGGGAGGGTGACGGGTAATGGACAGGAAGGATTTGATCACTGTGAATTTGTCAAGATGAAAATTCCAGCAAGAGACACGGTGGACATATCTCTGGCGAGGTTGAAGGGCAATGTCCAAGGTACGGTGCAGCTCGGTGAGCAGACATCCAGAGATATGACCGCGGAGCCTCAGGAGCTCAGCAGCCATATACTGGAACAGTCCTGAAACCGGTTGAGTGAGAGGAGAGTCAAGGTTACTGCAAGCTAGATTGTGATCTTACTGGTCCACATCACGGAGAGAGACTGGTGTTAGTATGAACACACAGCAATGACAGTCGAAACTGAAAATAATGTAACTCTCACAAGTGTGCAATCACACAGTCCAAAAAACATAAAATTAAATTCTTATAAGGCCATAAAACGCTTAAAGTTAAAATACACCGGTAAGTATCAGCTGCAAGTAGTGCCAGAGTCCACACAACCGGAAGTGATGTGGCCAGTAACCTCAGTTAGCAGGACTAACCTCAGTTAGCAGGACTAACCTCTGCTAGCAGGACTAACCTCTGCTAGCAGGACCAACCTCTGCTAGCAGGACCAACCTCAGTTAGCAGGACCAACCTCAGTTAGCAGGACCAACCTCAGTTAGCAGGACCAACCTCTGCTAGCAGGACTAACCTCTGCTAGCAGGACTAACCTCTGCTAGCAGGACTAACCTCAGTTAGCAGGACCAAACTCAGTTAGCAGGACTAACCTCAGTTAGCAGAAACAACCTCAGTTAGCAGGACCAACCTCAGTTAGCAGGACTAACCTCAGTTAGCAGAAACAACCTCAATTAGCAGGACTAACCTCAGATAGCAGGACTAACCTCTGCTAGCAGGACCAACCTCAGTTAGCAGGACCAACCTCAGTTAGCAGAAACAACCTCAATTAGCAGGACCAACCTCACTTAGCAGGACTAACCTCAGTTAGCAGAAACAACCTCAATTAGCAGGACTAACCTCAGATAGCAGGACTAACCTCTGCTAGCAGGACCAACCTCAGTTAGCAGGACTAACCTCAGTTAGCAGAAACAACCTCAATTAGCAGGACTAACCTCTGCTAGCAGGACCAACCTCAGTTAGCAGGACTAACCTCAGTTAGCAGGACTAACCTCAGTTAGCAGGACTAACCTCTGCTAGCAGGACCAACCTCAGTTAGCAGGACCAACCTCAGCTAGTAGGACTAACCTCAGCTAGCAGGACTAACCTCTGCTAGCAGGACTAACCTCAGTTAGCAGGACCGACCTCAGTTAGCAGGACTAACCTCATTAAGCAGGACCAACCTCAGTTAGCAGAAACTACCTCAATTAGCAGGAAACAGTCGAAACTGAAAATAATGTAACTCTCACAAGTGTGCAATCACACAGTCCAAAAAACATAAAATTAAATTCTCATAAGGCCATAAAACGCTTAAAGTTAAAATACACCGGTAAGTAGCAGCTGGAAGTAGTGCCAGCGTCCACACAACCGGAAGTGGTGTGGCCAGTAACCTCAGTTTGCAGGACTAACCTCAGTTAGCAGGACCAACCTCTGCTAGCAGGACCAACCTCTGCTAGCAGGACTAACCTCAGATAGCAGGACTAACCTCAGATAGCAGGACTAACCTCAGTTAGCAGGACTAACCTCAGTTAGCAGGACTAACCTCAGTTAGCAGGACTAACCTCAGTTAGCAGGACTAACCTCAGTTAGCCGAAACAACCTCAGTTAGCAGGACTAACCTCAGCTAGCAGGACTAACCTCTGCTAGCAGGACTAACCTCAGATAGTAGGACTAACCTCAGTTAGCAGGACTAACCTCAGTTAGCAGGACTAACCTCAGTTAGCAGGACCAACCTCAGCTAGCAGGAATAACCTCTGCTATCAGGACTAACCTCAGTTAGCAGGACCAACCTCAGTTAGCAGGACTAACCTCAGATAGTAGGACTAACCCCAGTTAGCAGGACTAACCACAGATAGCTGAACTAACCTCAGTTAGCAGGACTAACCTCAGTTAGCAGGACTAACCTCAGTTAGCAGGACTGACCTCAGATAGCAGGACTGACCTCAGATAGCAGGACTGACCTCAGATAGCAGGACTAACCTCAGTTAGCAGGACCAACCTCAGTTAGCAGGACCAACCTCAGTTAGCAGGACCAACCTCTGCTAGCAGGACTAACCTCTGCTAGCAGGACTAACCTCAGTTAGCAGGACCAAACTCAGTTAGCAGGACTAACCTCAGTTAGCAGAAACAACCTCAATTAGCAGGACCAACCTCAGTTAGCAGGACTAACCTCAGTTAGCAGAAACAACCTCAATTAGCAGGACTACTCTCAGATAGCAGGACTAACCTCTGCTAGCGGGACCAACCTCAGTTAGCAGGACTAACCTCAGTTAGCAGAAACAACCTCAATTAGCAGGACTAACCTCTGCTAGCAGGACTAACCTCGGTTAGCAGGACCAACCTCAGTTAGCAGGACTAACCTCATTAAGCAGGACCAACCTCAGTTAGCAGAAAAAACCTCAATTAGCAGGACTAACCTCTGCTAGCAGGACCAACCTCAGTTAGCAGGACTAACCTCAGTTAGCAGGACCAACCTCTGCTAGCAGGACCAACCTCTGCTAGCAGGGCCAACCTCAGTTAGCAGGACCAACCTCAGTTAGCAGGACTAACCTCAGTTAGCAGGACCACCCTCAGCTAGCAGGAATAACCTCTGCTATCAGGACCAACCTCAGTTAGCAGGACCAACCTCAGTTAGCAGGACTAACCTCAGATAGTAGGACTAACCTCAGCTAGCAGGACTAACCTCTGCTATCAGGACTAACCTCAGTTAGCAGGACTAACCTCAGTTAGCAGAAACAACCTCAGTTAGCAGAAACAACCTCAGCTAGCAGGACTAACCTCAGCTAGCAGGACTAACCTCAGATAGTAGGACTAACCTCAGTTAGCAGGACTAACCTCAGTTAGCAGGACCAACCTCAGCTAGCAGGACTAACCTCTGCTATCAGGACTAACCTCAGTTAGCAGGACCAACCTCAGTTAGCAGGACTAACCTCAGATAGTAGGACTAACCTCAGTTAGCAGGACTAACCTCAGTTAGCAGGACTAACCTCAGATAGCAGGACTAACCTCAGTTAGCAGGACCAACCTCAGTTAGCAGGACCAACCTCTGCTAGCAGGACTAACCTCTGCTAGCAGGACTAACCTCAGTTAGCAGGACCAAACTCAGTTAGCAGGACTAACCTCAGTTAGCAGAAACAACCTCAATTAGCAGGACCAACCTCAGTTAGCAGGACTAACCTCAGTTAGCAGAAACAACCTCAATTAGCAGGACTAATCTCAGATAGCAGGACTAACCTCTGCTAGCGGGACCAACCTCAGTTAGCAGGACTAACCTCAGTTAGCAGAAACAACCTCAATTAGCAGGACCAACCTCAGTTAGCAGGACTAACCTCTGCTAGCAGAAACAACCTCAATTAGCAGGACTAACCTCAATTAGCAGGACTAACCTCAGATAGCAGGACTAACCTCAGATAGCAGGACTAACCTCTGCTAGCAGGACCAAACTCAGTTAGCAGGACTAACCTCAGTTAGCAGAAACAACCTCTGCTAGCAGGACTAACCTCAGTTAGCAGGACTAACCTCAGATAGCAGGACTAACCTCTGCTAGCAGGACCAACCTCAGTTAGCAGGACAGACCTCAGATAGTAGGACTAACCTCAGTTAGCAGAAACAACCTCAGTTAGCAGAAACAACCTCAGCTAGCAGGACTAACCTCAGCTAGCAGGACTAACCTCAGATAGTAGGACTAACCTCAGATAGCAGGACTAACCTCTGCTAGCAGGACTAACCTCAGTTAGCAGGACTAACCTCAGATAGCAGGACCAACCTCAGTTAGCAGGACCAACCTCAGTTAGCAGGACCAACCTCAGTTAGCAGGACCAACCTCAGTTACCAGCACTAACCTCTGTATGCAGGACTAACCTCTGCTAGCAGGACTAACCTCTGCTAGCAGGACTAACCTCAGTTAGCAGGACCAAACTCAGTTAGCAGGACTAACCTCAGTTAGCAGGACCAACCTCAGTTAGCAGGACTAACCTCAGTTAGCAGGACCAACCTCAGCTAGCAGGAATAACCTCTGCTATCAGGACCAACCTCTGTTAGCAGGACCAACCTCAGTTAGCAGGACTAACCTCAGATAGTAGGACTAACCTCAGCTAGCAGGACTAACCTCTGCTATCAGGACTAACCTCAGTTAGCAGGACTAACCTCAGTTAGCAGAAACAACCTCAGTTAGCAGAAACAACCTCAGCTAGCAGGACTAACCTCAGCTAGCAGGACTAACCTCAGATAGTAGGACTAACCTCAGTTAGCAGGACTAACCTCAGTTAGCAGGACCAACCTCAGCTAGCAGGACTAACCTCTGCTATCAGGACTAACCTCAGTTAGCAGGACCAACCTCAGTTAGCAGGACTAACCTCAGATAGTAGGACTAACCTCAGTTAGCAGGACTAACCTCAGTTAGCAGGACTAACCTCAGATAGCAGGACTAACCTCAGTTAGCAGGACCAACCTCAGTTAGCAGGACCAACCTCTGCTAGCAGGACTAACCTCTGCTAGCAGGACTAACCTCAGTTAGCAGGACCAAACTCAGTTAGCAGGACTAACCTCAGTTAGCAGAAACAACCTCAATTAGCAGGACCAACCTCAGTTAGCAGGACTAACCTCAGTTAGCAGAAACAACCTCAATTAGCAGGACTAATCTCAGATAGCAGGACTAACCTCTGCTAGCGGGACCAACCTCAGTTAGCAGGACTAACCTCAGTTAGCAGAAACAACCTCAATTAGCAGGACCAACCTCAGTTAGCAGGACTAACCTCTGCTAGCAGAAACAACCTCAATTAGCAGGACTAACCTCAATTAGCAGGACTAACCTCAGATAGCAGGACTAACCTCAGATAGCAGGACTAACCTCTGCTAGCAGGACCAAACTCAGTTAGCAGGACTAACCTCAGTTAGCAGAAACAACCTCTGCTAGCAGGACTAACCTCAGTTAGCAGGACTAACCTCAGATAGCAGGACTAACCTCTGCTAGCAGGACCAACCTCAGTTAGCAGGACAGACCTCAGATAGTAGGACTAACCTCAGTTAGCAGAAACAACCTCAGTTAGCAGAAACAACCTCAGCTAGCAGGACTAACCTCAGCTAGCAGGACTAACCTCAGATAGTAGGACTAACCTCAGATAGCAGGACTAACCTCTGCTAGCAGGACTAACCTCAGTTAGCAGGACTAACCTCAGATAGCAGGACCAACCTCAGTTAGCAGGACCAACCTCAGTTAGCAGGACCAACCTCAGTTAGCAGGACCAACCTCAGTTACCAGCACTAACCTCTGTATGCAGGACTAACCTCTGCTAGCAGGACTAACCTCTGCTAGCAGGACTAACCTCAGTTAGCAGGACCAAACTCAGTTAGCAGGACTAACCTCAGTTAGCAGAAACAACTACAATTAGCAGGACCAACCTCAGTTAGCAGGACTAAACTCAGTTAGCAGAAACAACCTAAATTAACAGGACTAACCTCAGATAGCAGGACTAACCTCTGCTAGCAGGACCAACCTCAGTTAGCAGGACTAACCTCAGTTAGCAGAAACAACCTCAATTAGCAGGACTAACCTCAGATAGCAGGACTAACCTCTGCTAGCAGGACCAACCTCAGTTAGCAGGACTAACCTCAGTTAGCAGAAACAACCTCAATTAGCAGGACTAACCTCTGCTAGCAGGACCAACCTCAGTTAGCAGGACTAACCTCAGCTAGCAGGACTAACCTCAGCTAGCAGGACTAACCTCAGCTAGCAGGACTAACCTCTGCTAGCAGGACCAACCTCATTTTAGCAGGACTAACCTCAGCTAGCAGGACTAACCTCAGCTAGCAGGACTAACCTCAGTTAGCAGGACCAACCTCTGCTAGCAGGACTAACCTCTGCTAGCAGGACTAACCTCAGTTAGCAGGACCAACCTCAGTTAGCAGGACTAACCTCATTAAGCAGGACTAACCTCATTAAGCAGGACGAACCTCATTTAGCAGAAACTACCTCAATTAGCAGGAAACAGTCGAAACTGAAAATAATGTAACTCTCACAAGTGTGCAATCACACAGTCCAAAAAACATAAAATTTAATTCTCATAAGGCCATAAAACGCTTAAAGTTAAAATACACCGGTAAGTAGCAGCTGGAAGTAGTGCCAGCGTCCACACAACCGGAAGTGGTGTGGCCAGTAACCTCAGTTTGCAGGACTAACCTCAGTTAGCAGGACCAACCTCAGCTAGCAGGACCAACCTCTGCTAGCAGGACTAACCTCAGATAGCAGGACTAACCTCAGTTAGCAGGACTAACCTCAGATAGTAGGACTAACCTCAGTTAGCAGGACCAACCTCAGTTAGCAGGACCAGCCTCAGATAGTAGGACTAACCTCAGTTAGCAGGACTAATCTCTGCTAGCAGGACTAACCACTGCTAGCAGGACTAACCTCAGTTAGCAGGACCAACCTCGGTTAGTAGGACCAACGTCAGTTAGCAGAAACAACCTCAATTAGCAGGAAACAGTCAAAACTGAAAATAATGTAACTCTCACAAGTGTGCAATCACACAGTCCAAAAAACATAAAATTAAATTCTTATAAGGCCATGAAACGCTTAAAGTTAAAATACACCGGTAACTATCAGCTGCAAGTAGTGCCAGCGTCCACACAACCGGAAGTGATGTGGCCAGTAACCTCAGTTAGCAGGACTAACCTCAGTTAGCAGGACCAACCTCTGCTAGCAGGACTAACATCAGAGAGTAGGACTAACCTCAGTTAGCATGACTAACCTCAGTTAGCAGGACTAACCTCAGTTTGCAGGACTAACCTCAGTTAGCAGGACTAACCTCAGTTAGCAGGACTAACCTCAGATAGTAGGACTAACCTCAATTAGCAAGACCAACCTCAGTTAGCATGACTAACCTCAGTTAGCAGGACTAACCTCAGTTTGCAGGACTAACCTCAGATAGTAGGACTAACCTCAGTTAGCAGAACCAACCTCAGATAGTAGGACTAACCTCAGTTAGCAGGACCAACCTCAGTTAGCAGGACCAACCTCAGTTTGCAGGGCCAACCTCAGTTTGCAGGACTAACCTCAGTTAGCAGGGCCAACCTCAGTTAGCAGGACTAACCTCAGTTAGCAGGACCAACCTCAGCTAGCAGGACCAACCTCTGCTATCAGGACTAACCTCAGTTAGCAGGACCAACCTCAGTTAGCAGGACTAACCTCAGATAGTAGGACTAACCTCAGATAGCAGGACTAACCTCAGATAGCAGGACTAACCTCAGTTAGCAGGACTAACCTCAGATAGCAGGACTAACCTCAGATAGCAGGACTAACCACTGCTAGCAGGACTAACCTCAGTTAGCAGGACCAACCTCAGTTAGCAGGACTAACCTCATTAAGCAGGACCAACCTCAGTTAGCAGAAACTACCTCAATTAGCAGGAAACAGTCGAAACTGAAAATAATGTAACTCTCACAAGTGTGCAATCACACAGTCCAAAAAACTTAAAAGGACTAACCTCTGCTAGCAAGACTAACCTCAATTAGTAGGACTAACCTCTGTCTGTCTGTTATAACTAACCTACCTTTGGTGCTGATTCAACTATGGTTATCTCTATTCTTGAGTTTTGCTTTCATCAAAGTCTCTCTGTAGTTAAAAGAATTAAATTTTTTCCCTGAAGATGAGCCTTTAAGTCGTTCACCTTTAGTTATGATCAGAATCTCCTGGTCATAACATCCTTTGCAGAAACAAGATCAGCATAACCAGCTGGTCTATCCTACGCATTTCCAAACCCGATATCCTTCTGGACGAAAACGCTCTACATCTTCATGTCTACATCCTCACGTCCACCTGGTCATAAATGCACACTGGAGCAAAGTCTGCCCTCCAACTCAGAGTAGTTTACAAAGCCAGCTCATTCTTCCGCCACCGAGCATTGACTGTGACATTTATAAATCATTCATGAGGGTTAAATGACACGAGTCAAACATGAGAAGTATTAGCTGCTTTTTCAGGCCTCTCATAAAAATCCATTCATCTTTTATGAAGGAAAACAGCAGCAGGTGTTCAGCTGAGTGGAAAAATCAGCCAGACCGAATGGAAACTGAGAAATGATTCATTTTTCTTTCACTGCAGACACTAAGAATGAAAGATCAATTTTACATGCCAACGGTCATCATATGTGTTTTTAACCCCTTCACACCAGGTTTGCATTAAACCACTTTAGGCCTTTTGGTAATAAGTTATTACCTCCACCAAGGAAGTCATGATGTTATGTGTTTGTTCACAACTTTACATAAAATCTAGTGGGTGGATTATTGTTTTGCTGAGATGGGTCCTGGTTGAACTTAGATTCCAGTAGACTGTGGAAAGATGTGGAAGGAATAGTGGACACAGGGATATTTAAAAGGATCACATTATGGATGGAAATCAGCTGTTGATGTGTGCTCTCCTTTATAATTTCTGTTTGATTTATTAGCACGCGTTTTTATTTAAACATGATGGATGGATGGATGGATGGATTGGATGAATGAATGGATGAATGTATGTACGGATGAAGGAATGGACAGATGAATGGACAGATGTATGTATGTATGTATGGATGGATGGATGAAATGATGGATGGATGGATGAAATGATGGATAAATGATGGATGGATGGATGGATTGGATGAATGAATGGATGAATGTATGTACGGATGAAGGAATGGACAGATGAATGGACAGATGTATGTATGGATGGATGGATGAAATGATGGATGGATGGATGAAATGATGGATGGATGGATGAAATGATGGATAAATGATGGATGGATGGATGAAATGATGGATGGATGGATGAAATGATGGATGGATGGATGAAATGATGGATAAATGATGGATGGATGGATGAAATGATAGATGGATGGATGAAATGATGGATGGATGGATGAAATGATGGATAAATGATGGATGGATGGATGAAATGATGGATGGATGGATGAAATGATGGATAAATGATGGATGGATGGATGAAATGATGGATAAATGATGGATGGATGGATGAAATGATGGATGGATGGATGAAATGATGGATAAATGATGGATGGATGGATGAAATGATGGATGGATGGATGAAATGATGGATAAATGATGGATGGATGGATGAAATGATGGATAAATGATGGATGGATGGATGAAATGATGGATGGATGGATGAAATGATGGATAAATGATGGATGGATGGATGAAATGATGGATGGATGGATGAAATGATGGATAAATGATGGATGGATGGATGAAATGATGGATGGATGGATGAAATGATGGATAAATGATGGATGGATGGATGAAATGATGGATAAATGATGGATGGATGGATGAAATGATGGATGGATGGATGAAATGATGGATAAATGATGGATGGATGGATGAAATGATGGATAAATGATGGATGGATGGATGAAATGATGGATGGATGGATGAAATGATGGATAAATGATGGATGGATGGATGAAATGATGGATGGATGGATGAAATGATGGATAAATGATGGATGGATGGATGAAATGATGGATAAATGATGGATGGATGGATGAAATGATGGATGGATGGATGAAATGATGGATAAATGATGGATGGATGGATGGTGACGTGGAACATAATCCTGTGTGTATGCAGTGAAACAGAAATAATGGGAGCTTTCTCTGCACTTCAGGACTTGAATAGGACAGAACCTGGACGATTATGCAACGTGAGACGACGGAAAACAGGGAAATCCACACAGAGCAGTAATCATTTCACTCAGGAAGCGAGAGGCCGACTTGGATCATCACAAGCTGAACTCCTTCATCTCTCTGACATGCCAGGAAGGTCATTGCATCCCTCTGAGTTAGGGTTGGCTCGGGATGTAGACGTTCTCCAGGGATGGGTGACCTACCTGTTCACTCGACCAGTAACGCTTTCCTCCCTCTTTGAGTCCATCTCAGATCCGTCTGAAGCGTGTTAAAGAGCTGATCATACGGTGTATTCTGATTCATCTCCACATATGAGTGGTCACACGTGTCGCACGTCAACAAGACCACATGGAGGCTGAGATAGCCCAGAATGAAGGCACACATAGCGTGTTTTCTAGAAAAAAAGGACAGCAAGTGAGAATAGATCAATTAATGAACAGAAAGAAACCGATTTAATTTTAAATAAGAAAAGAACAAAGGATTTAACTTTAGAAAATGCAGAAAAATGTCAAAGTAACGATGATTGTGTCAAATGTCTGCAAAGTTAAGAAGAAAAATATTTCATATGAAATATGTGGAAGCTGACAGCTTGTCTGCCTGTCTCAGTCGGGACAAAAAGCCTTTAAAAAGGAGAAAACATGAAGAATTAAAGGTGAAATGTGATTTTAGTGGAGAAATAGTTGTGATATTGAGAATAATTAGTGTTTGGGGATATTTATTCCCTTTGTTTGTTGTGGATTCATTCTAATCCAGCAGATTTGTCTGAGGTCAACCTTTGTCTCCGAATCATTGCATGATGGATGCTCCGGCGTATTTAGAGGCGCTTTGTAACTTAATAAGAGATTTCAGAGCAGCAGAGACACGGTGATGGATGTTCTTATTATCTGGTTCATCCATGCAGTGGAATCACTCTGGACAGTCAGGAACAAAAAGCTCAACTTTCACTGAGTAGATGGACAACAGCTGGACAACAGCTGGACGGCACATGGACGGCAGATGGACGGCAGATGGACGACAGCTGGACGACACATGGACGGCAGATGGACGGCAGATGGACGACACATGGACGGCAGATGGACGGCAGATGGACGACACATGGACGGCAGATGGACGACACATGGACGGCAGATGGACGACACATGGACGGCAGATGGACGACACATGGACGGCAGATGGACGGCAGATGGACAACAGCTGGACGACACATGGACGGCAGATGGACAACAGATGGACAACAGCTGGACGGCACATGGACGGCACATGGACAGCAGATGGACGGCAGATGGACAACAGCTGGACAACAGCTGGACGGCACATGGACGGCAGATGGACAGCAGATGGACAACACATGGACAGCAGATGGACAACAGATGGACAACAGCTGGACGGCAGATGGACAACAGATGGACGGCAGATGGACGACAGATGGACGACAGATGGACGACAGATGGACGGCACATGGACGGCAGATTGACAACACATGGACGGCAGATGGACGACAGATGGACGACAGATGGACGACACATGGACGGCAGATGGACGGCAGATTGACAACACATGGACGGCAGATGGACGGCAGATGGACGGCAGATGGACGGCACATGGACGGCAGATGGACAACAGATGGACAACAGCTGGACGGCAGATGGACAACAGCTGGACGACAGATGGACGGCAGATGGACGACACATGGACGGCAGATGGACGACAGATGGACGACAGATGGACGGCAGATGGACGGCAGATGGACGACACATGGACGGCAGATGGACGGCAGATGGACGACAGATGGACGACACATGGACGGCAGATGGACGGCAGATTGACAACACATGGACGGCAGATGGACGGCAGATGGACGACACATGGACGGCAGATGGACGACAGATGGACGACAGATGGACGGCAGATGGACGGCAGATGGACGACAGATGGACGGCAGATGGACGGCAGATGGACGGCAGATGGACAACACATGGACGGCAGATGGACAGCACATGGACGGCAGATGGACGGCAGATGGACGGCAGATGGACGACACATGGACGACACATGGACGGCAGATGGACGGCAGATTGACAACACATGGACGGCAGATGGACGGCAGATGGACGGCAGATGGACAACACATGGACGGCAGATGGACAACACATGGACGGCGGATGGACAAAAGATGGACGGCAGATGGACGGCAGATTGCAAAAGATGGACGGCAGATGGACAACACATGGACGGCAGATGGACAGCACATGGACGGTAGATGGACGGTAGATGGACGGCAGATGGACGGCAGATGGACGGCAGATGGACAACAGATGGACGGCAGATGGACGGCAGATTGCAAAAGATGGACGGCAGATGGACGGCAGATGGACGGCAGATGGAAGGCAGATGGACAACAGATGGACAACAGATGGACGGCAGATGGACGGCAGATGGAAGGCAGATGGACGGCAGATGGACGGCAGATGGACGGCAGATGGAAGGCAGATGGACGGCAGATGGACGGCAGATGGACAACACATGGACGGCAGATGGACGACAGACGGACGGCAGACGGACAAGAGATAGACGACAGATGGACAACACATGGACGGCAGATGGACGACAGATGGACGGCAGATGGACGGCACATGGACGGCAGATGGACGACACATGGACGGCAGATGGACAAGAGATAGACGACAGATGGACAACACATGGACGGCAGATGGACGACAGATGGACGGCAGATGGACAACACATGGACGGCAGATAGACAACACATGGACGACAGATGGACGGCAGATGGACAACACATGGACGGCAGATAGACAACACATGGACGACAGATGGACGGCAGATGGACGGCAGATGGACGACACAAGGACGGCAGATGGACGACACATAGACGACAGATGGACGGCAGATGGACGACACATGGACGGCAGATGGACGACACATGGACGACAGATGGACGGCAGACGGACAAGAGATAGACGACAGATGGACAACACATGGACGGCAGACGGACAACACATGGACGGCAGATGGACGACAGATGGACGACAGATGGACAACACATGGACGGCAGATGGACGACAGATGGACGACAGATGGACGGCAGATAGACAACAGATGGACGACAGATGGACGGCAGATGGACGGCACATGGACGGCAGATGGACGGCAGATGGACGGAACATGGACGACAGATGGACGGCAGATTGACAACACATGGACGGCAGATAGACGACAGATGGACAAGAGATAGACGACAGATGGACAACACATGGACGGCAGATGGACGACAGATGGACGGCAGATGGACAACACATGGACGGCAGATGGACGGCAGATGGACAGCAGATGGACGACAGATGTACGACACATGGACGGCAGATGGACGACAGACGGACGGCAGATGGACGACACATGGACGGCAGATGGACGGCAGATGGACGACACATGGACGACAGATGGACGGCAGATGGACGGCACATGGACGGCAGATGGACAACACATGGACGACAGATGGACGGCAGATGGACGGCAGATGGACGACACATGGACGGCAGATGGACAACACATGGACGGCAGATGGACGGCAGATGGACGACAGATGGAGGACACATGGACGGCAGATGGACGGCACATGGACGACAGATGGACGGCAGATGGACGACACATGGACGACAGATGGACGGCACATGGACGGCACATGGACGGCAGATGGACGGCAGATGGACGACACATGGACGGCAGATGGACGGCAGATGGACGACACATGGACGGCAGATGGACGACAGATGGACGACACATGGACGGCAGATGGACGACAGATGGACGGCAGATGGACGGCAGATTGACAACACATGGACGGCAGATGGACGGCAGATTGACAACACATGGACGGCAGATGGACGGCAGATGGACGACACATGGACGGCAGATGGACGACAGATGGACGGCGATTGGACGGCAGATTGACAACACATGGACGGCAGATGGACGGCAGATGGACGACAGACGGACAACACATGGACGGCAGATGGACGACAGATGGACGGCAGATGGACAACACATGGACGGCAGATGGACGACAGACGGACGGCAGATGGACGACAGATGTACGACACATGGACGGCAGATGGACGACAGATGTACGACACATGGACGGCAGATGGACGGCAGACGGACAACACATGGACGGCAGACGGACAAGAGATAGACGACAGATGGACGGCAGATGGACAACACATGGACGGCAGATGGTCAACACATGGACGGCAGATAGACAACACATGGACGACAGATGGACGGCAGATGGACGGCACATGGACGGCAGATGGACAACTCATGGACGACAGATGGACGGCAGATGGACGGCAGATGGACGGCAGGTGGAGGACACATGGATGGCACATGGACGGCAGATGGACAACACATGGACGGCACATGGACGGCAGATGGACATCACATGGACAACAGATGGACGGCAGATGGACGGCAGATGGACGACACATGGACGGCAGATGGACGACACATGGACGGCAGATGGACGGCAGATGGACGGCAGATGGACGGCAGATGGACAACACATGGACGGCAGATGGACGGCAGATGGACGACACATGGACGGCAGATGGACAACACATGGACGGCAGATGGACGGCAGATGGACGACAGATGGAGGACACTTGGACGGCACATGGACGACAGATGGACGGCAGATGGACGACACATGGATGGCAGATGGACGACAGATGGACGGCAGATGGACGACACATGGATGGCAGATGGACGACAGATGGAGGACACATGGACGGCACATGGACGACAGATGGACGGCAGATGGACGACACATGGATGGCAGATGGAAGACACATGGACGGCAGATGGACAACACATGGACGACACATGGACGGCAGATGGACGACAGATGGACGGCAGATGGACGACACATGGACGGCACATGGACGGCACATGGACGGCAGATGGACGACACATGGACGGCAGATGGACGACACATGGACGACACATGGACGGCAGATGGACGACACATGGACGACACATGGACAACAGATGGACGGCAGATGGACGGCAGATTGCAAAAGATGGACGGCAGATGGACGGCAGATGGACGGCAGATGGAAGGCAGATGGACAACAGATGGACAACAGATGGACGGCAGATGGACGGCAGATGGACGGCAGATGGACGGCAGATGGACGACAGATGGACGACAGATGGACGGCAGATGGACAACACATGGACGGCAGATAGACAACAGATGGACGACAGATGGACGGCAGATGGACGGCACATGGACGGCAGATGGACAACACATGGACGACAGATGGACGGCAGATGGACGGCACATGGACGACAGATGGACGGCAGATTGACAACACATGGACGGCAGATAGACGACAGATGGACAAGAGATAGACAAGAGATAGACGACAGATGGACAACACATGGACGGCAGATGGACGACAGATGGACGGCAGATGGACAACACATGGACGGCAGATGGACGGCAGATGGACGACACATGGACGGCAGATGGACGACAGACGGACGGCAGATGGACGACACATGGACGGCAGATGGACGGCAGATGGACGACACATGGACGACAGATGGACGGCAGATGGACGGCACATGGACGGCAGATGGACAACACATGGACGACAGATGGACGGCAGATGGACGGCAGATGGACGACAGATGTACGACACATGGACGGCAGATGTACGACACATGGACGGCAGATGGACGACAGACGGACGGCAGATGGACGACACATGGACGGCAGATTGACGGCAGATGGACGACACATGGACGACAGATGGACGGCAGATGGACGGCACATGGACGGCAGATGGACAACACATGGACGACAGATGGACGGCAGATGGACGACACATGGACGGCAGATGGACAACACATGGACGGCAGATGGACGGCAGATGGACGACAGATGGAGGACACATGGACGGCACATGGACGAAAGATGGACGGCAGATGGACGACACATGGACGACAGATGGAGGGCACATGGACGACAGATGGACGGCAGATGGACGACACATGGACAACACATGGACGGCAGATGGACGACACATGGACGGCAGATGGACGACAGATGGACGACACATGGACGGCAGATGGACGACAGATGGACGGCAGATGGACGGCAGATTGACAACACATGGACGGCAGATGGACGGCAGATTGACAACACATGGACGGCAGATGGACGGCAGATGGACGACACATGGACGGCAGATGGACGACAGATGGACGGCAGATGGACGGCAGATTGACAACACATGGACGGCAGATGGACGGCAGATGGACGACAGACGGACAACACATGGACGGCAGATGGACGACAGATGGACGGCAGATGGACAACACATGGACGGCAGATGGACGACAGACGGACGGCAGATGGACGACAGATGTACGACACATGGACGGCAGATGGACGACAGATGTACGACACATGGACGGCAGATGGACGGCAGACGGACAACACATGGACGGCAGACGGACAAGAGATAGACGACAGATGGACGGCAGATGGACAACACATGGACGGCAGATGGACAACACATGGACGGCAGATAGACAACACATGGACGACAGATGGACGGCAGATGGACGGCACATGGACGGCAGATGGACAACTCATGGACGACAGATGGACGGCAGATGGACGGCAGATGGACGGCAGGTGGACGGCAGATGGACGACAGATGGAGGACACATGGATGGCACATGGACGGCAGATGGACATCACATGGACGACAGATGGACGGCAGATGGACATCACATGGACGACAGATGGACGGCAGATGGACGACAGATGGAGGACACATGGACGGCACATGGACGGCAGATGGACATCACATGGACGACAGATGGACGGCAGATGGACGGCAGATGGACGACACATGGACGGCAGATGGACGACACATGGACGGCAGATGGACGGCAGATGGACGGCAGATGGACGGCAGATGGACAACACATGGACGACAGATGGACGGCAGATGGACGGCAGATGGACAACACATGGACGGCAGATGGACAACACATGGACGGCAGATGGACGGCAGATGGACGACAGATGGAGGACACTTGGACGGCACATGGACGACAGATGGACGGCAGATGGACGACACATGGATGGCAGATGGACGACACATGGACGGCAGATGGACAACACATGGACGACACATGGACGGCAGATGGACGACAGATGGACGGCAGATGGACGACACATGGAGGGCAGATGGACGACACATGGACGACACATGGACGACAGATGGACGGCAGATGGACGACACATGGACGGCACATGGACGGCACATGGACGACAGATGGACGGCAGATGGACGACACATGGACGGCACATGGACGGCAGATGGACGACACATGGACGGCAGATGGACGACACATGGACGACACATGGACGGCAGATGGACGACACATGGACGACACATGGACGGCACATGGACGGCACATGGACGGCACATGGACAGCAGATGGACGGCAGATGGACGGCAGATGGACGACACATGGACGACAGATGGACGGCAGATGGACGACACATGGAACGGCAGATGGACGGCAGATGGACGACACATGGACGGCACATGGACGGCACATGGACGGCAGATGGACGACACATGGACGGCACATGGACAGCACATGGACGACAGATGGACGGCAGATGGACGACACATGGAACGGCAGATGGACGGCAGATGGACGGCAGATGGACGGCAGATGGACGGCAGATGGACGACAGATGGACGACACATGGACGACACATGGACGGCAGATGGACAGCAGATGGACGGCAGATGGACGGCACATGGACGGCACATGGACGGCAGATGGACGACACATGGACGACAGATGGACGGCAGATGGACGACACATGGACGCCAGATGGACGGCAGATGGACGGCAGATGGACGACACATGGACGGCAGATGGACGGCAGATGGACGACAGATGGACGGCAGATGGACGGCAGATGGACGACAGATGGACGGCAGATGGACGACACGTGGACGGCACATGGACGGCAGATGGACGGCAGATGGACGGCAGATGGACGACACATGGACGGCAGATGGACGGCACATGGACGGCACATGGACGGCAGATGGACGGCAGATGGACGACACATGGACGACACATGGACGGCAGATGGACGGCAGATGGACGACACATGGACGGCAGATGGACGGCAGATGGACGACACATGGACGGCAGATGGACGACACATGGACGACACATGGACGGCAGATGGACGACAGATGGACGACACATGGACGGCAGATGGACGGCACATGGACGGCACATGGACGGCAGATGGACGACACATGGACGGCAGATGGACGGCACATGGACGGCAGATGGACACCAGATGGACGACACATGGACGGCAGATGGACGGCAGATGGACGGCAGATGGACGACAGATGGACGACACATGGACGGCAGATGGACGGCAGATGGACGGCAGATGGACACCAGATGGACGACACATGGACGGCACATGGACGGCAGATGGACGACACATGGACGGCAGATGGACGACACATGGACGGCACATGGACGGCAGATGGACGACACATGGACGGCAGATGGACGACACATGGACGGCAGATGGACGACACATGGACGGCAGATGGACGGCAGATGGACGGCAGATGGACACCAGATGGACGACACATGGACGGCACATGGACGGCAGATGGACGGCAGATGGACACCAGATGGACGACACATGGACGGCACATGGACGGCAGATGGACGACACATGGACGGCAGATGGACGGCAGATGGACGGCAGATGGACGGCAGATGGACGGCAGATGGACACCAGATGGACGACACATGGACGGCAGATGGACGGCAGATGGACGGCAGACGGACACCAGATGGACGACACATGGACGGCAGATGGACGGCAGATGGACACCAGATGGACGACACATGGACGGCAGATGGACGACACATGGACGACACATGGACGGCAGATGGACGGCAGATGGACACCAGATGGACGACACATGGACGGCAGATGGACGGCAGATGGACGACACATGGACGGCAGATGGACGACACATGGACGACACATGGACGGCAGATGGACGACACATGGACGACACATGGACGGCAGATGGACGACAGATGGACGACACATGGACGGCAGATGGACGGCACATGGACGGCAGATGGACGGCAGATGGACGGCACATGGACGGCAGATGGACGACACCTGGACGACACATGGACGGCAGATGGACGGCAGATGGACGACACATGGACGGCAGATGGACGACACATGGACGGCAGATGGACGGCAGATGGACGACACATGGACGGCAGATGGACGGCAGATGGACGACACATGGACGGCACATGGACGACACATGGACGGCAGATGGACGACAGATGGACGGCAGATGGACGGCAGATGGACGACACATGGACGACACATGGACGGCACATGGACGGCAGATGGACGACACATGGACGACACATGGACGGCACATGGACAACAGATGGACGGCAGATGGACGACACATGGACGACACGTGGACGGCAGATGGACGGCAGATGGACGACACATGGACGGCAGATGGACGACAGATGGACGGCAGATGGACGACACATGGACGACAGATGGACGGCAGATGGACGACAGATGGACGGCAGATGGACGACACATGGACGGCAGATGGACGACAGATGGACGGCAGATGGACGACACATGGACGACAGATGGACGGCAGATGGACGACAGATGGACGGCAGATGGACGACACATGGACGACAGATGGACGGCAGATGGACGACAGATGGACGGCAGATGGACGACACATGGACGACAGATGGACGGCAGATGGACGACAGATGGACGGCAGATGGACGGCAGATGGACGACACATGGACGGCACATGGACGACACATGGACGGCAGATGGACGACAGATGGACGACAGATGGACGGCCGATGGACGACACATGGACGACACATGGACGGCACATGGACGGCAGATGGACGACACATGGACGACACATGGACGGCACATGGACAACAGATGGACGGCAGATGGACGACACATGGACGACACGTGGACGGCAGATGGACGGCAGATGGACGACACATGGACGGCAGATGGACGACAGATGGACGGCAGATGGACGGCACATGGACGACAAATCGACGGCAGATGGACGGCAGATGGACGACACATGGACGGCAGATGGACGACACATGGACGACAGATGGACGGCAGATGGACGACAGATGGACGGCAGATGGACGACACATGGACGACACGTGGACGGCAGATGGACGACACGTGGACGGCAGATGGAGGACACGTGGACGGCAGATGGACGGCACATGGACGACACATGGACGGCAGATGGACGGCAGATGGACGACACATGGACGACAGATGGACGGCAGATGGACGACAGATGGACGGCAGATGGACGACACATGGACGACAGATGGACGACACGTGGACGGCAGATGGACGACACGTGGACGGCAGATGGACGGCAGATGGACGACACATGGACGGCAGATGGACGACACATGGACGGCACATGGACGGCACATGGACGACACATGGACGGCAGATGGACGGCAGATGGACGACAGATGGACGGCAGATGGACGGCAGATGGACGACAGATGGACGGCAGATGGACGGCAGATGGACGACACATGGACGGCAGATGGACGGCAGATGGACGACAGATGGACGGCACATGGACGGCACATGGACGACACATGGACGGCAGATGGACGGCAGATGGACGGCAGATGGACGACAGATGGACGGCAGATGGACGGCAGATGGACGACAGGTGGACGACACGTGGACGGCAGATGGACGGCAGATGGACGACACATGGACGGCAGATGGACGACACATGGACGGCAGATGGACGGCACATGGACGGCAGATGGACGGCACATGGACGACACATGGACGGCAGATGGACGGCAGATGGACGGCAGATGGACGGCAGATGGACGGCAGATGGACGGCACATGGACGGCAGATGGACGGCAGATGGACGGCAGATGGACGACACATGGACGGCACATGGACGGCAGATGGACGACACATGGACGACACATGGACGGCACATGGACGGCACATGGACGGCAGATGGACGGCAGATGGACGGCAGATGGACGGCAGATGGACGGCAGATGGACGACACATGGACGGCAGATGGACGACAGATGGACGGCAGATGGACGGCAGATGGACGACACATGGACGGCAGATGGACGGCAGATGGACGGCAGATGGACGACACATGGACGGCAGATGGACGGCAGATGGACGACAGATGGACGGCAGATGGACGACAGATGGACGACACATGGACGGCAGATGGACGACACATGGACGGCAGATGGACGGCAGATGGACGGCAGATGGACGGCAGATGGACGACACATGGACGGCAGATGGACGACACATGGACGGCAGATGGACGGCAGATGGACGACACATGGACGGCAGATGGACGACACATGGACGGCAGATGGACGGCAGATGGACGGCAGATGGACGACACATGGACGCCAGATGGACGGCAGATGGACGGCAGATGGACGACACATGGACGGCAGATGGACGACACATGGACGACACATGGACGGCAGATGGACGACACATGGACGGCAGATGGACGACACATGGACGGCAGATGGACGACACATGGACGACACATGGACGACAGATGGACGACACATGGACGGCAGATGGACGACAGATGGACGGCAGATGGACGGCAGATGGACGACACATGGACGGCAGATGGACGACAGATGGACGACACATGGACGACAGATGGACGACAGATGGACGGCAGATGGACGGCAGATGGACGACACATGGACGGCAGATGGACGGCAGATGGACGACACATGGACGGCAGATGGACGACAGATGGACGGCAGATGGACGGCAGATGGACGACACATGGACGGCAGATGGACGACAGATGGACGACACATGGACGGCAGATGGACGACAGATGGACGGCAGATGGACGGCAGATGGACGACACATGGACGGCAGATGGACGACACATGGACGGCAGATGGACGACACATGGACGGCAGATGGACGGCAGATGGACGACAGATGGACGACACATGGACGGCAGATGGACGACACATGGACGACAGATGGACGACACATGGACGACACATGGACGGCAGATGGACGACACATGGACGACAGATGGACGACACATGGACGACAGATGGACGACACATGGACGGCAGATGGACGACAGATGGACGACACATGGACGACAGATGGACGACACATGGACGGCAGATGGACGACAGATGGACGACACATGGACGACAGATGGACGACACATGGACGGCAGATGGACGACAGATGGACGACACATGGACGGCAGATGGACGGCAGATGGACGACACATGGACGGCAGATGGACGGCAGATGGACGACACATGGACGACACATGGACGACACATGGACGGCAGATGGACGGCAGATGGACGGCAGATGGACGACACATGGTCGGCAGATGGACGACAGATGGACGGCAGATGGACGACACATGGACGGCAGATGGACGGCAGATGGACGACACATGGACGACACATGGACGGCACATGGACGACACATGGACGACACATGGACGGCAGATGGACGACACATGGACGACAGATGGACGACAGATGGACGACACGTGGACGGCACATGGACGGCAGATGGACGGCAGATGGACGGCACATGGACGGCAGATGGACGGCAGATGGACGACACATGGACGACAGATGGACGACAGATGGACGGCAGATGGACGACACGTGGACGACACGTGGACGACACGTGAACGGCAGATGGACGGCAGATGGACGACAGATGGACGACACGTGGACGGCAGATGGACGGCAGATGGACGACACATGGACGGCAGATGGACGACAGATGGACGACACATGGACGGCAGATGGACGACAGATGGACGACACATGGACGGCAGATGGACGACACGTGGACGGCAGATGGACGACACATGGACGACACATGGACGGCAGATGGACGACAGATGGACGACACATGGACGGCAGATGGACGACACGTGGACGGCAGATGGACGACACATGGACGGCAGATGGACGACACATGGACGGCAGATGGACGGCAGATGGACGACACATGGACGACACATGGACGGCAGATGGACGACAGATGGACGACACGTGGACGGCAGATGGACGACACGTGGACGGCAGATGGACGACACGTGGACGGCAGATGGACGACACGTGGACGGCAGATGGACGGCAGATGGACGACACATGGACGGCAGATGGACGACACGTGGACGGCAGATGGACGACACATGGACGGCAGATGGACGGCAGATGGACGACACATGGACGGCAGATGGACGGCAGATGGACGACAGATGGACGACACGTGGACGGCAGATGGACGACACGTGGACGGCAGATGGACGACACGTGGACGGCAGATGGACGACACATGGACGGCAGATGGACGACACATGGACGACACGTGGACGGCAGATGGACGACACGTGGACGGCAGATGGACGACACGTGGACGGCAGATGGACGACACGTGGACGGCAGATGGACGACACGTGGACGGCAGATGGACGACACGTGGACGGCAGATGGACGACACATGGACGACACGTGGACGGCAGATGGACGACACGTGGACGGCAGATGGACGACACGTGGACGGCAGATGGACGACACGTGGACGGCAGATGGACGACAGATGGACGACACATGGACGGCAGATGGACGACAGATGGACGACACATGGACGGCAGATGGACGGCAGATGGACGACACATGGACGGCAGATGGACGACACATGGACGGCAGATGGACGGCAGATGGACGACACATGGACGGCAGATGGACGGCAGATGGACGACACGTGGACGGCAGATGGACGGCAGATGGACATTTAGGACATTTCATCATGAAGCTGTGTGTGACGTTGGTCACCGGTTCTTCACCCGGTCCCGGTTTGGATGAAGATGCTGCTGGAAGTTGGTGTTGACTCAGGTGCGGCAGGACATCCTGACATGTCCAGACAGATGTTTTTTTTCCAATTCAATCCAACTTTATTTAACGAGCACTTTGAAATAACGCAGCTGACCAGAGCGCAGTACACAATCCCAGGATCAACAACAGGATACTGCAGAATGAAAAAGTACATAAACAATAAAATACTAGTCACAGTAACACTACATAACAACAATACAACGATGAAAGGTCGCCATGGTTACATCATTCAGCCTCATCGCACCATTGTTTCCGATACATTTCAGAGAAAAGTAAAACAAACCTCGTCATGGTTTAGTTCAGCGTTGTCATGGCAACAACTTTAACCTTCCTGGAATGAGAATGACAGCTCTGGATGCTGGAACATCGTTTTGCAGGAAGATGGGATGCGTTCAGACTTTCAAAGTTCCTGCTTTCTGTGTCATTACCAACAATCATGTGCTCAACATCATCCGTTTATCCTTTTTATGGTCCAGATCGACATGTTTGGTCTGGAAAAGACTTTATTGCCTTGAATCCCGCAGACGAGCGTCATCTCACACTGACATGAAGCTGTTCCATGCTGGTGTGGAGAGACGCTGCTGACCAGGCTCACGCCTTGTTTCCTCATCAGTAAACTTTATTTAAGAGAAAGCTCTGGTTTAATTTTGTACTTGATCTGATGTGAGTAACCAGCAGGTGCATGTCATCGACTACCCAGCTCAGCTCAGGAGCAAATGAAGCAGAAACAGCGTCAAGCATTTCAGACAGCGTCCAGGCCGACGCACTCGGTTTAATGGTGTGAAGAATGGCAGATTACCAGACGGACATCTGTTACATCTGTGTTTGTTTTTTCTTCTCACCAAGCTGCTTTAAGCAGTTTTTTCCTGTCGGAACAATCCTCAGCTTAAACATCATTTTTTTAATCTTCCTGTTATCTTAATGGTCTTCACTGCAGTCCTAAAAGATTCATTTCAATCTGTTTTTTTCAAAGGTTCTTTCCGATGATGCCAGTTTGGCCAACATCAAACATCCAGATACGACTTCGGCTCCTGAAACGGTGACAGACTGGAGGTGAAGAACCGCCATGGTGAAGATTCACCGAGCAGAAAACTCGGACTCCGATGCCGGAGTATACGGATCTGGTTCTTTCGGTCACGACCCACAGCTCATGACCATAGGTGAGGGTAGGAACGTAGATCGACTGGTAAATCGAGAGCTTCACCTTCTGGCTCAGCTCCTTCTTCACCACGACAGACCGGCGCAGAGTCCGCATTACTGCAGACGGCGCACCGATCCGTCTGTCGATCTCACGCTCCATCCTTCCCTCACTCGTGAACAAGACCCCGAGATATTTAAACTCCTCCACTTGAGGCAGGACCTGACTCCCGACCCGGAGAGGGCAATCCACCCTATTCCGGCTGAGGACCATGGTCTCAGATTTGGAGGTGCTGATTCTCATCCCAGCCGCTTCACACTCGGCGGACCTCATCCACCCCCGGGGCCTCGCCACCAAGGAGCTTTTTAACCACCGCTGAGTCCACCAGCTCTGCTTCCTCTTTGGAAGACGTGTTGGTCGGTGCAGCAACGCTCGAACAGCATAGACTTTCTCAAGGCTGCTTCCCAGTCACACCTGCTGGTTGATTGTTTCTATAACACACTATATCTGTGTAGTCGGGGGAAAAGTTTGGGCACTAGTTTGTATAAATGGTTTCAGAAGACAAGAGGAGTGTGTCGGTCAGGACACGGATTAATGACAGAGCAGGTATCTTCTTTCAACAGGCTTCAATGGCCAGGCACTTTATTTTGATAGGCTCAGTGTTGTAACAGTACAGCAGACCTTCAAGTGTCCTCCAAAATAATAGCCTTTCATACAATCCACTTTTTTCTAACCTTTTACAACTTCCTACCTTACTACTGAAGGAGAGGACAACCAGTGAAGAAGAAAACTAGCACATTGTTTGGTAAATGGAAGACATCTGTGTCCAGCACATTAGTTGTATTCCACTTCCTGTGTTTGATTATCCTGAATGAAGCCAGACCTAAACCCAGTCGCAGTTTGCTTCTTTGGTCAGATTAGATTGAGTTTATGGTTTCACAGGTCCACAACCAGACCGGACTTTCATCTTTAAACATGCTGCTCACATTTCCAGACGGTTATCGACCAGCCCTTCCAACCCAGTGTTTCTCAGTCCTTAGGCCCCCCTGCCCTGCAGGTTCTGTCGGAAACCCCACCTTTACACACCTGGATGAAATAAAGCTCATTAACAGGCTGCACAGAACTTGATGAGGAAGTTCAATGATCTCACTCAGGTGCTTTGGAGGAGGAACATGTCGGGCAGGAGGCCTGAGGACCGGAACTGTTCTAACTTAACACTAATCCGCCATTGTCTTCATCCTGTCTCTTCTCTGAGACCTCTCCAGCCAGTAAAAGCCAGTTGGATGTTGGAGTCACCATGGTGTCATGATGTTTTCTCTTACGTTCCTGGTCTCCTGTTTTATTTTCAAGTTGTGTTTTTCTGTCTAGCCTTGTTTCACATTTTGACCTGGACTCAATCAGCCTTTCCACGACACCCGTGTCTTGTTCTGTCTGTCTGCATTTCTAGATCTTGGTTTTGTTCTAGTCATTGGTTCATTGCATTTGCTTCTTGAGTTTGAGCTTCAGTTTAGTCTTCTGCCTTAATTTAGTTAAATAAACGAGATTCCCAGAACCTGCTGAGCAGTCTGCATTTGGATCCACAGCTGTTGACGTGACACAAAAGAAATCAGGTTTTTCCTCGGCGTCGCCTGCAGCTCAGCGGCTGACTGAAAAGATTTTCAGTAGATTTTTTTCTTTTGGAGGATGAAAACACAACTGTGGAGCTTTGTACCAGAAGACTGTAGAACCACAGAGATGAGAAGACCGGACACCTGGCACACATCAGACCTGATCAGCAGAACTTCACCATGAGCAGCCGTTGATTTGAATCAGGTCTGTTGCAGCAGGGAAACTACTAACATTTGCAGGACATTCAAGGACCGTAGTTACCCACCCCTGTTATATTTCATATTGTATATTATTTATGATCGATATTTTATCATATACATCACATTTCATGTTTTACATCATATTTAATGATATAAAACATATTACAGGATATATCATGTTGCCATATAGTAGAAAATAAGAATAAAAGTTCATTTGTGTTGCTTTGACTGTTATATCTGTAAAGAATTGATGAAATTTAGTGGTAATTAAAGTTGAAAGTAAATGAGTGTTATGATTCCAGATTATTATTTGGACTGCATTGTTGCATTAATGTTGCTGATGAATGGATTCAGGATCTGGCTTTTGTCCTGATGTCTGCTGTTGTGTTCCTGAATCTACCTGTCCTGCCAGGTGTCTCCTCCTCCTCCCAGCTTCCTAATGACCCTCATATGTTTCAGCTGCGTCTCTCCCTCCTCTCAGAATATTTAGCCACGTTGTGAGTCTCACCTTGTGTTCCAGCCTTTATGCTCATTTTCACACCAGTTTCCGCTGGTTTTGGACCAGTTCTCCGCGTCCTCTTTGCCACATCCTTGCATTCCTGTTCTTCTGGTTTGGTGAGTTTTGACCAGTTTCTTTTCTGTATTTTCTGGAAATGTCTGGATGTCTAACCTTGGACGAGCTGGCTTGAACTTTGAATTTCCCCTCGGGGAGAAATTCTTTGCTTTATTTGATGATTAGATGATTTATTTGTATCTGCTTGAGTTTAAAATGAAATTTTTAGCTCATATTTTATAGTTTTTAGGAGAGCCTTATTTGATTCCCTTCAGAAAGGAAATATTTACAGATGTAGTTTGTCTTATAAGAGAATATTTATTTGTAAATCTGACTGCTGTATCAGGCAGCAGACGTCGGTCCTAACGTGGGTGGATTTTACCCGTCTGCGCCGCCATCGATGATAAAAAGATAAAGCAGCTGCATCTTATTATTCACGTTTATTGTTGGGATTTTTTTGCCTTTTATTAATTGTGGCTTATGACCCCGTTGCCGTGTCACTTCCACGTCATTTTGGTGCTGATATCTGTAAATGGTCTGTTTTCCAGACCGCTTTGTCTTCGGTGTCACCATCTGGTAATAACCTGACAGCTCGTCCTGTTGACACTCCAGGGTCGTTCTGTCATCCTAACCAGAGTTTGGCAGCTTTAGATTTTAGATTTTTACTTTTGCTTTTAATAGTAAATCATTTTAAACTGCTGTTGGTTCCCTGGCGCTCTGCTCATTGTGCTGATGTGGTTCTTTAGCTGATCAGTGCAACTGATCCATAACTCAAAGCAATCTGCCGCTTCCCACTTCCACAACGTCTTCGCCCCGGTTCCCAGCTCTCTATGATGATCCCAAAATGTTTTTTTTTTGTTGTTTGATGGCGCTGTTTATTTCAGGTTTAAAGCTGAATGTTTTGAGCCGATCATCCAACAAAGGTGCGGCGCAGCAGAGGAACCAGGCTTCTCCACCTGGAAGACGTTTCGGATGTCTGGAGGAGTCTCTGGCAGGTGAGAACGGCTTTGCAGAAACTTTCCAGTGATACTCCATATGTAAAGAGTGTCATTAAAACTACCAGGTTTCGGCTGCTCTGGGCAGCACAACGAGTAAAAGAAGAAAATAACAGAATTAATGTAAAAGAAAAGATGTCAGAAAAAAACGAGTCCCGTGAAGAATAGAGTTCAAACACATTCACACCTTGAAGGATGTGACTATGAGGCTCCAGAGAGCCAGCTGGACCACCTCAAAGCGAAGAAAAGGAATTTAATGTGTTTTCCTGTCAGCGGCGACGCTTCTGCAGCTGCATCATTTCATAGCAGCTGATTGGCTGAAAGGTTGGAAGTCCCAAAGCGTCTGAAGGAGAACCGGTAGATCCTGTAGATTCCAGGTTTTTACCAATAAATGGGGGATGGCTGAGCAGCTCGGGGGCCAGTGATGGAAACGCCAAGTCGGAGGAAGATTAGCATGAAAATGATGGCGAGCTGGAAGGGGAAAAAGGAATAAAGGCCGGACTGGTGTGAAAGGAAACCGAATCTCGAGGACCAGGAATACGCCTTCTATGACTGGACTCTTTAATGTACAGGCGGTCCTCGGGTTACACGCTTCTCAATTTACCTTGTTGTTTTACGTTGTTTCGACTTTCCAACGCTCATTAACTACTGTATATGTACGTGTTCCCAACAGTACTCACCTTCGCTCTTCAACATGACAAGGACCGTTGTGAGTGAACACTCTTTTACTCTGTATTTTATTGCTTTATACTGTATATTTTATTTGAATTAAAATGTCGATTTTAATTGCCTTGTTTTTTTCTATTATGTTTAAGACATGTATTTAAGGGTAAAGGTCTGACTTGCTTGGACTTTTGTGGTGTAGGAACAGAAGGCCAGCATTCAAACCATGTTGAGGTCCTTCCATTCCTTTAAGCCAGAACTTCTGAACAGGTGTGCAGGACCACAAAGTGTGCAAATAGTCGTCCGGTACATTATCAGTGCAGTGTGAGCAGATGGCCCATGTTCAACATCCTGTCCTGGGTTTTGTGGAGAACTTTATACTAAACAAGCTGTAAGTTTGAACTTTTAGTAATTTTAAACGTATCTATACATATTTTTGACCAGAATGTTTCACTAAAACTACTAGATGAATCTATCTTTAAGGACGGGAGTGATGAAGAATCCTCCGTTTTGATAACTATTTTGGTGCCTTGAGATTTATGAAATCTGTCCCCCGTGTCAGAAGCTGTAAATCTGATCAGCTGGGCTTGTATTTTTTAGTTATTATAGATTTAATTTGTTGATATTCCAGGAATTTTGTGCTACCAATTCCATATTGTCTGATTCTGTCTAAGTCATGATGTATTAAATCTCCAGTTGCTATAACATGGTTAAGTTTTCCTATTAGGTTAAATGAGACGGTGCATGGTCGCCGATAGCGATGGGATGGCTTTTTAGTTATATTATTTACCGTAGAGCTGTTAGTGAGGAAATAGTCTATTCTAGAGTATGAGTGATGCTCTGATGAAAAGTGGGTGTACTCTCTAGCAGTGAGCGCCAAACATTACAAAAACCTCCACGTATCGTTTAACAACTTGACTGCCAGACCTGACGGTTCCCTGTTGTGCCCTCCATGTCTGTTTCTGAGTTTAAGGCCATATTGAAGTCCCCCCCCCCCCCCAATGATAAGTGTGTGATCAAGGTATACATTTACAAGATATACATTAGCAGTGCATAACTTCATGTTTTGGAAAGATGTCATTTTTATAAATCTTTCATCTGGATCTGTAATTATATTATTGGTGGTAAAATTAATTTTCCTGTTAGAGCGGTTACTCTTTGTCTGGAATGGAAACAGGCTGAGTACATATGAGGGAACTGTGCTGTAGAAAGTACATTAGTTTTTAATCTCCTGTAGCAGGACAATGTCTGCCTGTAGCTCAATGAAACACCTTCAACCTCTTCTCCCTGGAACCAGCTCCACGTAACAAACCTCAGGGTGTGTGTGTGTCATATTATTGCTAATATGGCACAATGGAGTGAAAAAGCAGCTAGCTGAGGCAGAAGGAAAGAGAAAAGCAAACAAGTATAACGGCACAGAAAAATGGGACAAAACTGCAACAACAAATCCCTAAAGGAGAGCGGGAGAGGAACCTCCCGACCTCATGCCTTCTAGCTGTCTTGTACCAGGAGAAGGGGACTGTCCAAGCTCTGTAAGCAAATGCACCCTGTGAGCATTATGTCCGGTGAACTGGTGGGAAGTCTGCGTGGGCTGGATCCAGAACCAGTGGAAAGGATAGTCCAGGCGCCTGCTCCACGGTCCATGTCACAGGCGTCACCACCTGCTCTACAGCTGGGTCCCCACACTTCCACAAACCATGAAACCAATTTTTCTACTAGTCTTGATTGTTGTGCCTGAATCTGAAACAGAACATTTCAGCCCAACGGGAATCACCATAGTAACCAGGTGGTGGGGAAAACCTCCACATATGGTTTGATATCTGCTGTGGATTTAGCAGCGAGATCACATCGTACTTTTTAAATAAGTTTAATGAAGCAACAATCAGAATGCAGAAGTAACAAGGTGTGTCGGCCCTGAAGCTGCTGGTGACAAATGTCTGACTCTTTCCAACACTGGACAACGTCTCTGTTACGTCCCAACTCTGCAACAGGATGTGAGGCGTAATAAATGAGAACTGCAGACAGCTGGTAAAATGTAAAGTTCTGAGAATTTGTCACAAGTGGAGATGGGAACATAGAGGTGGCAATCTTCCCAGTGTTGGGCTTAGCGTAGCTGCGTAAAGAAGGGACAGCTACAAAAACCATCCAGTACAAAAAGAGGAAAACAAGGCACAAAATGTGTGAAACAGAAACTGGTCTGCTGAACTAAAACAAAAAAAAGGAAGCAGCTCCAATAGCTTTGCTTAAAAGCCAAAAGTACTATATACAAATACAACCAAAATACTTCTTAGCCCGACACATTCTAACTTTAAGAAAACCACAGTTTACAAATAACAGAAAGCAAAAAGGGTTTTATTTTTGCTATGAAAACAAAACTACTTAGCAAGAGAAATAAACAGAACACTAAACCAACCAGTTTTAACACTGCTGGAAGAACCATAAAACCAAACAGTTTTTAAACACAGCAACAAAAACTACTAACCAAACAAAATCTACTCAAATTACCAACAGCAGCAGCAGCTCACACTCAAACCCCACAGATATCAAGCCCAGAGCAGCCGGTCTCTGCCAAACCGTTGCCAGTGAGTCCACAGCTGCAGCCGGTTCAAATCTCCCTCCAATGTCGCTGCAGCGTTGTTGATAGGTCAGGCAACCGTCCAATCAGCAGGCAGGGAAGAGGGGTGTGGTGGGTGGAGCCAATCCTCGGGTGGGGACGGGACACAAGGATTTGAATGAAACAGCCGTTAGGTGGATTGGCAGTCTTGTTGGCGCTGGTCCGGCAGTCTACCTGCAGGCTGAGATCCACCTCTGTGATGACACAACTCTGCAAAAGCAACCCTCTCCGCAGATCTTCACATTTGTACAGGTGTGGGCTCTTTGGAAAGGACGTTTCTTACCAACAACACGGCGTGAGTCAGTTTGCCTGGACAGCTCATCCCAGATCTGGGAAGGCTGTACTGGCGGAGGGCATTCAGCAGCAGGTCCAACATGAGTATGACTGATTCTGCTCTGCAATGTGAGACAAAGTGCAAGGCTGAAAATATCTGCCCTGAGACATCTAAACGCCCGACCAACTTCATTAAAATCCTCCTCTTCCCCCATCCCACCGCTGCACTCATCTATCCCTCCACCCTCTGCTTGTCCTCTCCTCTCTAACACTCCCCATCTCCCTGATCTGTCCGTCTCCTCCTGCGCCCTCAGTCTCTTTGTGTCTGCTTTCCCCTGAGCTGGAACTAACAACTATGATAAAATGAAGCATGACAGGCTGGACATCTGCTGAAGAGTGGCTTGTATTGATGGATTTCATTCTGCTGTCAGATGGACGGCCAAATGATAAGATGATACCACCAAGAATCGAGTGGGGGTGGGTCCATAAACACTATCAGTGGAGAACAGAAAGCTTTCTGTTGTCCTTACATAAGATTTAGAGGTCAGTTCTGTCAGCTGTCATGCAGCCTGATTACAAAAGAAAATAGACAAAAATCCATGAAGATCTATTGACATAAAGTTAGTTCACTCCAGTAATACAACCCTTTAACTCAGATATGAGCCAAACAAGCTAAGGTAAGCTAGCTACACACGAGAGGACCACTTCTGTTCCGACACGTACATAAACGTGGACACCTACTTCAAATGGTGCCGTACGTCTACATCCTCATACTTCCATCCGTCTTTTACGTTGCCATGGTTAAGTCAGTTCATCCAAGAGTTCAGAGTTCATCTCCATGACCAAATTACGAGCGTAACTAATGCAGGAGATGGGCAGCAGACATGTTCTTATCCGTCTTCTGCATCCTGCATGAATGGACGTTAAGTGTTACAGCGGCTAACTCTCCTAAACACCTGTACGGCTACTTCCACGTAGCATGATGGTGCTAAGACCAGCTAGCTGCCCAGCGACTACAGTGGTCCATAAACATGTAAAACATTTCACAAAGCAATCATTGTTGTGAAAATCAGAGTTGAACACAAACAAGTTCCTTTAACATGTGAACTGAATCTGTTTTTGACGTCGTCTTGGCTTTATTCCAGCCATAGAGGATCATTATTTTCCTGCTTTTCTCATCACTTGTTGATCTTTGGCTGCTCCTGATTGGACGTTACCGTCAGTTTAAGCTCTCTGATTGGTGGAAAGTCTGACAGGAAGTGTCTTCATCATCATGTCCAGGTGGAAATAGAGGTCTCTTAGCAACATGGTAGTGATGGTGATGAAGATGTGAGAAATAATGGTGTTATCTCTCTCTTTGCTCTCAACGAAGGACACTTCTTCCTTTGTTCTATTTCTTCCCCTCCTCCCATTCTGGCCTGCTACTTTGTCCTGTCTGTCTCCGAGACTCACTGTACATCTCTTGTCTGAAAATTCTACATCATGGATCTGATCGGCTGGTCTCTCAACGCCATTGATCAAATTTTCTCAACCCGGAGATCAGGCAGAGGGGAGCCCGCATGTCCTGAGGGGGCGCTTCCGGCTGGATACGTTCAGGACTCGGTGGCCAGGTGTCTGGTGGTTCTGTCCTCTGAGGACGTGGAGGATGTTTACATCTTTGGATTATTGGTGATCGGGATTCTGCTGATTGGCGCTGGTGGAGTTCTGATCTACCTGAAGACCCGTGAGATTCTGGCAACAACTGGCAGGCTGCCTGAATTCTGTAACGGTAAGCGCCGGGCTAGCAGTGCACAGACTCTGGCGTTGAACCGGACTGGACCGTAAGCAGGATGCCGTCTTAAAGGTGGGGAGGGTGTAAGCTAATTTATTGACGAATGGCATTCAGCCATTATCCTCGCTAACCAACCGTAAAACTGAAAACAATACAAAACATCGATTAGCCACTGTATATTACAAATCTTTGTACCTAACTGCTAATGACAAGCTAATTTAAAGCTAATGTCATATAGGCTCATAACCTGCGCAAAAAATACACATGCTACACTAACTAAACACAAAATGAATATCTGCACATTTCCATACTTACAGGCACATATTGTCCAAGTTTAACACAGGAACGACTCAGCACTGTGTTCGGCCATCTTGACTTGTTTTCCAAAAAAAAAAAAGCACTATAAACCACAAGGGGGCGCTGCAGACTAACATATAACCCTGCATTATTCAGCTAAGAACTTAAATGCAACTTTACAATGGGCAGAACAAAAGTATCTTTGATTTGATTGTGGATCGTTGTGGATTTACAATCTAGTCTCTGAATAAACACTACATATCGTGTCTGGACTGTAGACCTCCTGGACAGATAGAAAACCTCCGTAGACCAGCTGGAGGGTCACATGACCATCACCGTTACACACTGCTGGTCCCGAGATGCTGATGTTTCATATTTACATACGTTTTGTTCACACGGCAGAGTATTTCTAGTTAGTGGTGCCGGTCTTGGACACATGGAGACCTAATGGGACTGCTGCCTCTTCGGGATGGACTGCAGCTGCTTTCTGTCCTGCAGCATCTGAAGTCTGGCCACGTAGGGCTGAGATGTGCAGACTGAGCCTCAGCGACCCATCAGCTGTCATTTGTGCAACACTACAGCCTGTTTTCTCAGTCAGCGTGAATAACCCTGCAAACCCCTCATGTGGGGCAAGGTCATGGTCCACAAAGCACAAACAAACACTTTCCTGTTGAGCAGCAGATCCTGAGCCGCCAGAATACTGAAACCTCATACAAGCTGGAACTTCACTTTTTATTGGGTGAAGCATGATGTGGAAGTAAAAGTGGTTGAATCGTCATCTGATTCTTCAGTCTCACGAGACTTCTCCTGGCCTGCACTGCGCCGCATGGAGCTGACAACACGTTCTAAAAGCATTATGTGTCAGTGAGTGCACAACACAGCCTCTTGCTGGATCTGCCTTATTTTTATACCTTTAAATCCCAGAAGGGAGAAGTTCAGACATTTGCTCTGAAATCACAAGGCTTCCACAGATGGGCTGGAATGTTGCTCGGCCATTTCTCTCAGGTTCTATCAGTTTGTGTGGAGGAAGTTCTGGATCTGTGGAGGTTAAACACGCTGCGTCCTCCTCCTCTATGCTGCTACCTGTATCTTCCTGTCTCCCTTCTTCTGGCGTCTCCGCTGTGGGTTCCGATTCTTCCAGCTGCTCTTCCCGACTGCAGAACATCCCCACCAAGCTTCCAGACCGCATCCATCCATCCATGTTTTCTGCAAAGAACTAATAATAATAATGATGATGATGATGATAATAATGATAATAATGATGATAATGATAATAATAATGATGATAATAATGATGATGATAATAATAATAATAATGATGATGATGATAATGATAATAATAATGATGATGATAATGATAATAATGATGATAATAATAATAATAATGATGATAATAATGATAATAATACTGATGATGATAATGATGATGATAATAATAATAATGATGATGATGATGATGATGATAATAATAATGATAATAATACTGATGATGATGATGATGATAATAATGATGATGATAATAATACTGATGATGTAATGAATGTAAATATAAGGTAAATATCTGTTAAAAGGAGCAGATCTCCGTTTGTTGGATTCATCTTGTTAATAAATCTTCTCATTCTGCTGCTTCCTGACGTGCTATATGCAGGACATGTTCTACAGGATGGAAAGCTGAGATCCTGCTATGTGGACTACGACCCACCAGCAGGTCCAGTAAGCGGTTGGGCTCTGAGACTGTCCTGCAGTAGCAGCTGATGCTGGAACAGAACCGCTGCCGTGGAACCAGCCTATAAAACCGTTTTCAGGGTGAAACGGAGGAGAAGCTCATCGTCCTGCTTCCACATGGCCTCCACTGCTGCTGCTGGATCCGGTTCAGTCGCTGATTGGATGATGGATGTCTGTTGATTTTAGTTTCTGCATGATGAAGAGCGTACCGTCCTCTTCCTCTTGCTGCTCCCCGGTCAGCTGCTGTGGTTGTGTTGGTGGGTCACTCTGGTACCAGCAGCCGGTCCAGTGACCCGGCTGGAGGTGGTCTCTCCGTCCCATCTCCATGCATGTTCCATCCCGTCCCGTGGAAACCTCTTGGTTTTGTTTCAGAGCAGCGGTTCTGTGTTTTCTCAGCATTTCCATCCAGGCCACATCCATCATAAGCGATAAACGTTGAGCGAGGCTTGAAGGAGGCTCAGATGAAAACGTCTGATGTGTTGTGACATCTTTTTCTTTTTTCCTGCGCTCAGTCTTCCACTGCTTTTCCTCCCAGGGCTTTCAGTGTCCTTCCATCAGACGCGCTCGTTTTGCTGCTGCTGCTGCTTTGTTCTCACAGCTGTAACGTAACCTTGAAGATCACGTCTGGAACCGAGCGGGACGTGTCCAACTCCGACAGCGGACGCGAGCAGCTCCACGCCGGGCATGCAGGACCTCTTACTACCGGGTTATTACAGCAACAAACCATCATAAGCCGACCTACAGAAGCCTGGAGTGGTCAGTGCATCGCAAACAGGAAAAGCATTCAAATCATTCTGACAGCAAACGTAAAGAAGAAAACAAATCAGAGACAAACGCTGGGAAGAACACACACACACACACACACACACACATTGTAAAGGAAAATAAGAATATGTTTCTTCCGTCTGTGGAGGTTTTGCTGACTGCAGACCTGCTTTCCGGAGACGTTCCCGCCTGAATCCATCCAACCCAATCAGAACGTTTCCATGTCTGTCCATCAGACAAAATGGAAAATGTTCATCTTCATCATATCATCATCATCATCATCATCCCTCAGTCTTTTCAGCTTCTTCATGGATTCTAGTGTTACTAATGAAGTGTTCCTGCAGATCCAGGACCAGCAGCAGATCCTGGATCTGATCTGACCTTCTGAATTGATGGAGAACATGTTGGCACTCCTCGGATCCGGGGACAGTTCATTTCTTTTCACCCACCTGTTTCTGCGACAGCTTCCGCCCCCGGTGCGCACCGCGCTGGCCAGCTGATCCGCACCTCGGACCAGAGTTTGGCTGAAGAGGCAGAAAGGCTTTTACTGGCGTCCCGCCATCTGTCTGTTCACGCACTGTTGCCAGGGACGCCGGAGGAGGACGTCGCGGGTGTGGCTGCCATCACGGATCGTCTTAAGAAGGAGGGCAACCTGTGCTTAGGGTTAGGGTTAGGTGAAGGCTCGCCGGTGTGTTCCGCCCTGCACCTTCCAGCCGCCGGGAAATGGACCGGCCGGCGCTCGCTAGCAGCATCGTGCACCGGCGGAAACGATAAGCTGCTTTTTATGGAGGACAGCGCCTCGGGACATCGTTTCCTTGTGGACTCAGGACTGCAGCAGAGCATCGTGCCTCCTTCAGCGGACTCATCGGGAGATGGACATGGACCGTCGTTGGACTCTGCTAATGGTGCTCCGATCCGCACTGGCGTCAGGTCCATGACTGGACGTTTCTGCGGTCGTGTGTTTACCTCGGACTTTGTGTCTGCTGTCAATTCCTATTCTGGGTGCAGACTTTTTATGTGCATTTAGACTTTTGGTTGATGTGGCTAACAGATGTTTGATCCATGCTGTATCTTTTGACTCCTATCCGTGCTCCCTGGTAGGGCGGGGCCGCTTCTTGCTAATATGCTAGCCTCAGGAGACAGGTTTCAGCGAGAGTTCCCCTCGGGGACTAAACCTGGGGTTGAGCATTACATCACTACGGTCGGACCTCCGGTTTTTGCACATGCATGTCGTTTGGATGCTGCTAAGTTGGCCATCGCTAAGGATGAGTTTGCCAACATGGAACGGCTGGGAATTGTGCGCCACTCTGACAGTCCGTGGGCTTCATCCCTGCATATGGTCCCCAAAACTGACAGGGATTGGCGCCCCGGGATTTTAATCTCAGTACGATCTGGGTTTTCTCCGATGATAAAAATAAAAGGGTGTGATTATTTTTCTCTCTGCAGTTTCCTCTCCTGCTGTCTTCAGCTGCTAATCGAGCGTCTCTGGCGTTGCAGCGCTGTGCTGTAAACTCCTCCCACAGCCGCTTTGCTTTCATTCAGACACTGTTGCCGACTTGGAGACTTTCTCGCTAAATCTGGAGACTTTTTTTTGTTAAAAGCGACAAATCTAGCAGCTTTTACTGGAGGTATTAGAGACTTTTCTGGTGTTGTGGCGACTGACTTGAAGGCACATATTGTTCTGCAGTTACTGTAAGGAAGGAGCAGCGGGAGCCTCTCCCGTCCTAAAGCACTCCCAGGCGGCCAGTCTCAGTCGGCTCCGGCTGCAGGTCCATGTAGAATAACTGCAGTAGGTTGTGGAAGTTCACCTAAACATAGTTTATACTATTGTCAGTGACAGCTGGCTGCATTATTTTCCTATACATAGTTCGGCCAGTTAAACACTGTAATATCCCTCCGTTACGGGGCGTTACCATAGCAACGCGTTAACCAGCTGGGTCAGATCAGCCGTCTTTTAACAGGTGGATGAGAGAAACGCGCTGCAGCCTGACAGCGGTTGTTTGGTATAAAACGTACATCCAGGCCAACGTAAACTAGTTCCTATATAAGCGGATTAAACAACTCGGAACCGTACATTAGACGGTTATAATGCACGACACGGAGTCTAGAACACCACGACGCGCAGCGTTGTTTATAAATACTGGATTATTGTGTTAAATAATCCAGATCTCAGTTTCAGTCTAAATAATCATGATTAGAAATTTTGCCGTAGAGGAAGGCCGCAGATGTCCAAACCAAACCTTCTGCCCTTGCTGGCTGAAAGAGGAAAGCGTTGATATGTGAAGACGACATTTTGCACCTTTTCTAGCTAGAAAAGGCAGAAGTTTGGGCAGCCCTCTTGGGCGGACACATCCTCCCAGAGCGGGCGTAAGTTTCTTCTACAGGCGTGTTTGCAGCTGAACTTCAGACAGGCGGGTCTCTGCAGAGTTGCATCAGCTCTTTTATCTGGCAGGAAATTGTGGCGTTGCAACATCTGACACAAAACTCTGAAGCTTGATGTGGAGCTGAGCCTCAGTTCAGCTGCATGGAGACAAGTAACAGAGAAACACTGCATTTATTAAACGCCTCTTCAAGGCGACCATGATGAATCAGTTCTATCGCTGATCTGGTTCGTTTCTTACATTGACTTTATGCCTTAAAGTGTTCCAAAATGTTCTGTTTACATGTTTACATTAGTTATTATCCAGTTAATTTGCATGTTTCTAGGTTTATTAGTTTTCCTGGAGCAAGCTGTGGAGCAGCTACCGTTTATTTCTGCTGAAAGTTTCCATTTCCTGCGTGATTCAAGATTTCTCCCAACAAACCTTTGTACAGATGGTCTGGTGCTTGCAGGTGCAACCTAACAGATGACAAAGATTTGAAGAAGGGAGCAAAGTTTATGGTGTAGCCTGTTTTTCCATGGATACATTCCAGTGATATATCCACACAGCCGATATCTAGTGTGTATCCCAACAGCTGCTCATGTTCCAGAAACATTCCTGTCTTTGTGCATTTCTATGAAACTAGATCACAAAAACAGGCCTTCGTTACGAGTACGGCTTACATAACGCCCAGATATGATGCAGAGCGAGGTGAAAGTGTGTCCCACAGTCCTGTGGATGAATGTAAAGCAGTGTTAATAGATCGCGCTGGGAGCAGGGCGGCTCACATTCATCACACACTTTTCTCATTAAGCATTAAAAGCAGGCTGATGGAGACTAAGGGACCAATGGATCCTCAGAGCGGCGGATCTTTAACCTAGATTGTTAGCCAGTAGCTTGATTGGAGGAGTGTGTAAACACACACACACACAGAGAAAAACTTATGTGAGGATGCAAACATGCTAACACCAACAGAAAGCACCACATTAAACATTTGCAGACATCATGGAGAGAGATTAACTAGTAAAACTAACTGGCTCTTACTAAGCTGGAGTTGATGCAGCGGCTTTCTGCAAGCAAACAGCGACCACAGATTACTGTCTGTAAGTCCAGGAGTCCAGGCAGCTCGTGGAGGAAACTTAGTCCTCCTGAAAAACAAATGTTTTCTAAATACAAACATCTTCAGTGTCGGTGCAGATGAGACGTCTCCATGGGAGAAGTTCTGAGAAATCATTCTGTGTTTTTTCGGGGGCAGCAGCCTAAGCAGGGAAGCCCAGACTTCCCTCTTCCCAGCCACATTTGCCAACTCTGCGGGGGGGATCCCGAGGCGTTCCCAGGCCAGCCGAGAGATATAATCCCTCCAGCGTGTCCTGGGTCTTCCCCGGGGTCTCCTCCCAGAGGGACGTGCCTGGAACACCTCACCAGGGAGGTCCAGGAGGCATCCTGACCAGATGCCCGAGCCACCTCAACTGGTTCCTCTTGATGCGGAGGAGCAGCGGCTCTACTCTGATCTCCTCCCGGATGACCGAGCTCCTCACCCTATCTCTAAGGGAGAGCCCGGCCACCCTGCGGAGGAAACTCATTTCAGCCGCCTGTATACGAGATCTCCTTCTTTCGGTCACGACCCACAGCTCATGACCATAGGTGAGGGTAGGAACGTAGATCGACTGATAAATCGAGAGCTTCGCCTTCTGGCTCAGCTCCTTCTTCACCACGACAGACCGGCGCAGAGTCCGCATTACTGCAGACGCTGCACCGATCCGTCTGTCGATCTCGCGCTCCATCCTTCCCTCACTCGTGAACAAGACCCCGAGATATTTAAACTCCTCCACTTGAGGCAGGACCTGACTCCCAACCCGGAGAGGACAATCCACCCTATTCCGGCTGAGGACCATGGTCTCAGATTTGGAGGTGCTGATTCCCATCCCAGCTGCTTCACATGAGTCACATGAAGTTTAACATCTCCTTCCCACCGGGTTGCTGGTGCCCTCGTCGTCCGGTGGTTATGGCAAAGCTAAGAGCAGCTAGAATGGAAACGACGTCCTGACTGGTTCTACTGGATCGTCTATTATGGATCATTATTATCAAGCCAGCTGCCTCAGTTCTCTGCTCTGGTATCTGCATGTGTTTCAGGTGCGTGTTGTGTCATCGGGAAGTTTCACCTCCTGCCTGGTTGCCATGGTGATTCCTCTGGTCGGAGCTAACACCCCGTTCCCTCCAGACACGGGTTAGCCGGATGGCTAACTTCCTCCTTCTTCTCCTGCTGCTGCTTTCTAACATATTCCTGTTTTGCTCTCTCCTTTCAGATATGAGTGTTTGACAGAGGTGCTGTTTTCTTTCCTCCATGCCTTCACCCCTCCTCCCCCTCCATCGCTACTATTTGTTCCTCCATTCCCTTCTCAGCTTCCTGTCTCTGACGCTTGTTCTTGACAGGATACTTATGGTTATTACTCTTCCTACGAGCTGCCATGGTGATGATTAATTCTCCCAGCATCCTCCTGTTCATCCCGCCGTGGGACTTTATTACTTCAGCCGAGTTAAATATCTGCTGTCCGATGAACAAACACAACTCAGGATGAAAAACCTGGAGCTCTATAATTTCCCGCTGTGGAACGATGACTTCGTTTAAAATGTCAGCCTTCAGACCGTCGGTGTGCGCTTCTTAATCATCGACTGAAGCAATTTGAAACCAACATGACAGCATGACGACACAGACAGGAATCAAACCTTTTTACTGATCAGAATCGTGATCAATAGCTAAAGGTTTAAAAAGTTTGAAGTAAACTTGGTTTTACTCGGATTTACTTTGAAACAAAGTTTTGCAGTCTGGCCCGCAGATCCTTCAGCTCAGACACAGACCAACAGGTTGCTAGCATGTTATTAACGTGTTCTTTGCATGGGTCTAGCATGTTGCTAGTATGTTGTTAGCTTTGGCCTAGCATGTTGCTAGTGTGTTGGTAGCATATTGTTAGCATGGGCCTAGCATGTTGGTAGTGTGTTGGTAGCATGGGCCTAGCATGTTGCTAGCATGTTGCTAGTGTGTTGGTAGCATGGGCCTAGCATGTTGCTAGTGTGTTGGTAGTGTGTTGGTAGCATGGGCCTAGCATGTTGCTAGTGTGTTGGTAGCATGTTGGTAGCATGGGCCTAGCATGTTGCTAGCGTGTTGGTAGTGGTGGCTTTACCACTGATCTGGTTTCAACATATTTGTTTCTACAACTTGAACACAAGCTGCTGTCTGACCTCCGGACCGTCCTCGGACCAGCCTGGACGGTCAAACGAACCAGAATCATTAAAGTCGGGAGACAAATGAAGCTGATCGGTTGTTCCTCGGGCTTGACAGAGCCGGTTGGTTCTGGTCCACGGCTCCTGGTGGACTCACATGATGGAAATGTACCTTCATGTCATTGTTCCGGTTCAGATAAGTCCAGACCTGCAGTGGTGGAGCGAGACCGACAAACAATGCAGAGAGAGTGCAGCAGAAGACAGTTTCATGACAGCGTAAACCTGCAGCAGCTGGTTGCGTGTGTTAACTCGAACCCGGTCTGGAGAGCTTCACCTCCATACAGGCGCTCAAATCCTTGATCCAGGACCAGCTCCAGGATCCCACCCAGTCTGTGTAGATCTGGTCTTCAGACCATCGGTGTGCGCTTCTTAATCATCGACTGAAGCAATTTGAAACCAACATGACAGCATGACGACACAGACAGGAATCAAACCTTTTTACTGATCAGAATCGTGATCAATAACTAAAGGTTTAAAAAGTTTGAAGTAAACTTGGTTTTACTCGGATTTACTTTGAAACAAAGTTTTGCAGTCTGGCCCGCAGATCCTTCAGCTCAGACACAGACCAGCAGGTTGCTAGCATGTTATTAAAGTGTTCTTTGCATGGGTCTAGCATGTTGCTAGTATGTTGGTAGCATATTGTTAGCATGGGCCTAGCTTGTTGCTAGTGTGTTGGTAGCATATTGTTAGCATGGGCCTAGCTTGTTGCTAGTGTGTTGGTAGCATATTGTTAGCATGGGCCTAGCATGTTTGTCTGTTGGTAGCATGGGCCTAGCATGTTGTTAGCGTGTTGGTAGCATGTCCCTAGCATGTTGCTAGTGTGTTGGTAGCATGGGCCTAGCATGTTGCTAGTGTGTTGTTAGCATGGGTCTAGCATGTTACTAGTGTGTTGGTAGCATGTTGGTAGCATGTTGCTAGTGTGTTGGTAGCATGTTGCTAGCATGCTGCTAGCGTGCTGATAGCATGTGTCTAGCATGTTGCTAGTGTGTTCTTAGCATGTTCCTAACATGTTGCTGGTGTGTTGCGAGTGTGTTGGTAGCATGGGCCTGGTCCTGATGGAGATTTTCCTTCCTGGTTCTGGTCCTGACTGAGGTTTTCCTTCCCGGTTCTGGTCCTGGCGGAGGTTTTCTCTCCTGGTTCTGGTTCTGGTCCTGACGGAGGTTTTCCTTCCTGGTTCTGGTCCTGACGGAGGTTTTCTCTCCTGGTTCTGGTCCTGACGGAGGTTTTCCTTCTCGGTTCTGGTCCTGACGGAGGTTTTCCTTCTCAGTTCTGGTCCTGACGGAGGTTTTCCTTCTCGGTTCTGGTCCTGACGGAGGTTTTCATTCTCGGTCCTGGTCCTGACTGAGGTTTTCTCTCATGGTTCTGGTTCTGGTCCTGACGGAGGGTTTCCTTCCCGGTTCTGGTCCTGGCGGAGGTTTTCTCTCCTGGTTCTGGTCCTGGCTGAGGTTTTCTCTCCTGGTTCTGGTCCTGACTGAGATTTTCTCTCCTGGTTCTGGTTCTGGTCCTGACGGAGGTTTTCCTTCTCGGTTCTGGTCCTGGCGGAGGTTTTCTCTCCTGGTTCTGGTTCTGGTCCTGACGGAGGTTTTCTCTCCTGGTTCTGGTCCTGATGGAGGTTTTCTCTCCTGGTTCTCGTCCTGACGGAGGTTTTCCTTCTCGGTTCTGGTCCTGACGGAGGTTTTCCTTCTCGGTTCTGGTCCTGACGGAGGTTTTCTCTCCTGGTTCTGGTTCTGGTCCTGACGGAGGTTTTCTCTCCTGGTTCTGGTCCTGACGGAGGTTTTCCTTCTCGGTTCTGGTCCTGACGGAGGTTTTCTCTCCTGGTTCTGGTCCTGACGGAGGTTTTCCTTCTCGGTTCTGGTCCTGGCGGAGGTTTTCTCTCCTGGTTCTGGTCCTGACGGAGGTTTTCCTTCTCGGTTCTGGTCCTGACGGAGGTTTTCCTTCTCGGTTCTGGTCCTGGCGGAGGTTTTCTCTCCTGGTTCTGGTCCTGGCGGAGGTTTTCCTTCCCGGTTCTGGTCCTGACTGAGGTTTTCTCTCCTGGTTCTGGTTCTGGTCCTGGCGGAGGTTTTCCTTCCCGGTTCTGGTCCTGACTGAGGTTTTCTCTCCTGGTTCTGGTTCTGGTTCTGGTCCTGACGGAGGTTTTCCTTCCCGGTTCTGGTCCTGGCGGAGGTTTTCTCTCCTGGTTCTGGTCCTGGCGGAGGTTTTCCTTCCCGGTTCTGGTCCTGACGGAGGTTTTCTCTCCTGGTTCTGGTTCTGGTCCTGACGGAGGTTTTCCTTCCTGGTTCTGGTCCTGACGGAAGCTTTCTCTCCTGGTTCTGGTCCTGGCGGAGGTTTTCCTTCCTGGTTCTGGTCCTGACGGAAGCTTTCTCTCCTGGTTCTGGTCCTGGCGGAGGTTTTCTCTCCTGGTTCTGGTTCTGGTCCTGACGGAGGTTTTCTCTCGTGGTTCTGGTCCTGACGGAGGTTTTGTCTCCTGGTTCTGGTTCTGGTCCTGACGGAGGTTTTCTCTCGTGGTTCTGGTCCTGACGGAGGTTTTGTCTCCTGGTTCTGGTCCTGACGGAGGTTTTCTCTCGTGGTTCTGGTTCTGGTCCTGATGGAGGTTTTCTCTCGTGGTTCTGGTCCTGACGGAGGTTTTGTCTCCTGGTTCTGGTCCTGGCGGAGGTTTTGTCTCCTGGTTCTGGTCCTGGCGGAGGTTTTCCTTCCTGGTTCTGGTCCTGACGGAGGTTTTCCTTCCTGGTTCTGGTCCTGGCGGAGGTTTTCTCTCCTGGTTCTGGTCCTGACGGAGGATTTCTCTCCTGGTTCTGGTTCTGGTCCTGGCGTAGGTTTTCCTTCCCGGTTCTGGTCCTGTCTGAGGTTTTCTCTCCTGGTTCTGGTTCTGGTTCTGGTCCTGACGGAGGTTTTCCTTCCTGGTTCTGGTCCTGACGGAGGTTTTCTCTCCTGGTTCTGGTCCTGACGGAGGATTTCTCTCCTGGTTCTGGTTCTGGTCCTGGCGTAGGTTTTCCTTCCCGGTTCTGGTCCTGTCTGAGGTTTTCTCTCCTGGTTCTGGTTCTGGTTCTGGTCCTGACGAAGGTTTTCCTTCCTGGTTCTGGTCCTGACGGAGGTTTTCCTTCTCGGTTCTGGTCCTGACGGAGGTTTTCCTTCTCGGTTCTCGTCATGACGGAGGTTTTCCTTCTCGGTTCTGGTCCTGACGGAGGTTTTCTCTCCTGGTTCTGGTCCTGACTGAGATTTTCTCTCCTGGTTCTGGTTCTGGTCCTGACGGAGGTTTTCCTTCTCGGTTCTGGTCCTGGCGGAGGTTTTCCTTCCTGGTTCTGGTCCTGACTGAGATTTTCTCTCCTGGTTCTGGTTCTGGTCCTGACGGAGGTTTTCCTTCTCGGTTCTGGTCCTGACGGAGGTTTTCCGTCTTGGTTCTGGTCCTGACTGAGGTTTTCTCTCCTGGTTCTGGTTCTGGTCCTGACGGAGGTTTTCCTTCCCGGTTCTGGTCCTGACGGAGGTTTTCTCTCCTGGTTCTGGTTCTGGTCCTGACGGAAGTTTTCTTTCCTGGTTCTGGTCCTGACGGAAGTTTTCTTTCCTGGTTCTGGTCCTGGCGGAGGTTTTCCTTCCCGGTTCTGGTCCTGACTGAGGTTTTCTCTCCTGGTTCTGGTTCTGGTTCTGGTCCTGACGGAGGTTTTCCTTCCCGGTTCTGGTCCTGACGGAGGTTTTCTCTCCTGGTTCTGGTTCTGGTCCTGACGGAGGTTTTCCTTCCTGGTTCTGGTCCTGACGGAGGCTTTCTCTCCTGGTTCTGGTCCTGGCGGAGGTTTTCTCTCCTGGTTCTGGTTCTGGTCCTGACGGAGGTTCTCTCTCGTGGTTCTGGTCCTGACGGAGGTTTTGTCTCCTGGTTCTGGTCCTGACGGAGGTTTTCTCTCGTGGTTCTGGTCCTGACGGAGGTTTTGTCTCCTGGTTCTGGTTCTGGTCCTGACGGAGGTTCTCTCTCGTGGTTCTGGTCCTGACGGAGGTTTTGTCTCCTGGTTCTGGTCCTGGCGGAGGTTTTCCTTCCTGGTTCTGGTCCTGACGGAGGTTTTCTCTCCTGGTTCTGGTCCTGACGGAGATTTTCTCTCCTGGTTCTGGTTCTGGTCCTGACGGAGGTTTTCCTTCCTGGTTCTGGTCCTGGCGGAGGTTTTCCTTCCTGGTTCTGGTCCTGACGGAGGTTATCTCTCCTGGTTCTGGTCCTGACGGAGGTTTTCTCTCCTGGTTCTGGTTCTGGTCCTGGCGTAGGTTTTCCTTCCCGGTTCTGGTCCTGACTGAGGTTTTCTCTCCTGGTTCTGGTTCTGGTTCTGGTCCTGACGGAGGTTTTCCTTCCTGGTTCTGGTCCTGACGGAGGTTTTCCTTCCCGGTTCTGGTTCTGATGGAGGTTTTCCTTCCTGGTTCTGGTTCTGATGGAGGTTTTCATTCCTGGTTCTGGTCCTGACGGAGGTTTTTCATTTTGGTTCTTGTCCTGACGGAGGTTTTGTCTCCTGGTTCTGGTCCTGACGGAGGTTTTGTCTCCTGGTTCTGGTTCTGGTCCTGACGGAGGTTTTGTCTCCTGGTTCTGGTCCTGAAGGAGGTTTTGTCTTGGTTCTGGTCCTGACGGAGGTTTTCCTTCCCGGTTCTGGTCCTGACGGAGGTTTTCCTTCCTGGTTCTGGTCCTGACAGAAGTTTTCTCTCCAGGTTCTGGTTCTGATCCTGACGGAGGTTTTGTCTCCTGGTTCTGGTCCAAATGGAGGTTTTGTCTCCTGGTTCTGGTCCTGATGGAGGTTTTGTCTCCTGGTTCTGGTCCTGGCGGAGGTTTTCTCTCCTGGTTCTGGTCCTGATGGAGGTTTTCCTTCCCGGTTCTGGTCCTGACGGAGGTTTTCTCTCCTGGTTCTGGTTCTGGTCCTGGCGGAGTTTTTTTCTCGTGGTTCTGGTCCTGATGGAGGTTTTCCTTCCCGGTTCTGGTCCTGACGGGGGTTTTCCTTCTCGGTTCTGGTCCTGACGGAGGTTTTCCTTTTCGGTTCTGGTCCTGACGGAGGTTTTCTCTCCTGGTTCTGGTTCTGGTCCTGACGGAGGTTTTCTCTCCTGGTTCTGGTCCTGACAGAGGTTTTCTCTCCTGGTTCTGGTCCTGACAGAGGTTTTCTCTCCTGGTTCTGGTCCTGGCGGAGATTTTCCTTCCCGGTTCTGGTCCTGACTGAGGTTTTCTCTCCAGGTTCTGGTTCTGATCCTGACGGAGGTTTTCTCTCCTGGTTCTGGTCCTGACGGAGGTTTTCCGTTTTGGTTCTGGTCCTGACGGAGGTTTTGTCTCCTGGTTCTGGTCCTGATGGAGGTTTTGTCTCCTGGTTCTGGTCCTGATGGAGGTTTTGTCTCCTGGTTCTGGTTCTGACGGAGGTTTTCCTTCCCGGTTCTGGTCCTGACGGAGGTTTTCTCTCCTGGTTCTGGTCCTGATGGAGGTTTTGTCTCCTGGTTCTGGTCCTGACGGAGGTTTTCCTTCCCGGTTCTGGTCCTGACGGAGGTTTTCTCTCCTGGTTCTGGTTCTGGTCCTGGCGGAGGTTTTCTCTCCTGGTTCTGGTCCTGATGGAGGTTTTCCTTCCCGGTTCTGGTCCTGGCGGAGGTTTTCCTTCCTGGTTGTGGTCCTGACGGAGGTTTTCCTTCTCGGTTCTGGTCCTGACGGAGGTTTTCCTTTTCGGTTCTGGTCCTGACGGAGGTTTTCCTTCCTGGTTCTGGTCCTGACGGAGGTTTTCCTTTTCGGTTCTGGTCCTGACGGAGGTTTTCTCTCCTGGTTCTGGTCCTGACGGAGGTTTTCTCTCCTGGTTCTGGTTCTGGTCCTGACGGAGGTTTTCCTTCCTGGTTCTGGTCCTGACGGAGGTTTTCCTTCTCGGTTCTGGTCCTGACGGAGGTTTTCCGTCTCGGTTCTGGTCCTGACGGAGGTTTTCCTTCTCGGTTCTCGTCATGACGGAGGTTTTCCTTCTCGGTTCTGGTCCTGACGGAGGTTTTCCTTTTCGGTTCTGGTCTTGACGGAGGTTTTCCTTCCTGGTTCTGGTCCTGACGGAGGTTTTCCTTCCTGGTTCTGGTCCTGACGGAGGTTTTCCTTCCTGGTTCTGGTCCTGACGGAGGTTTTCCTTCCCGGTTCTGGTCCTGACGGAGGTTTTCTCTCCTGGTTCTGGTCCTGGCGGAGATTTTCTCTCCTGGTTCTGGTTCTGGTCCTGACGGAGGTTTTGTCTCCTGGTTATGGTCCTGACTGAGGTTTTCTCTCCTGGTTCTGGTTCTGGTTCTGGTCCTGACGGAGGTTTTCCTTCCCGGTTCTGGTCCTGACGGAGGTTTTCTCTCCTGGTTCTGGTTCTGGTCCTGACGGAGGTTTTGTCTCCTGGTTCTGGTCCTGACGGAGGTTTTGTCTCCTGGTTCTGGTTCTGGTTCTGGTCCTGACGGAGGTTTTCCTTCCCGGTTCTGGTCCTGACGGAGGTTTTCTCTCCTGGTTCTGGTTCTGGTCCTGACGGAGGTTTTGTCTCCTGGTTCTGGTCCTGACGGAGGTTTTGTCTCCTGGTTCTGGTTCTGGTCCTGACGGAGGTTTTCTCTCGTGGTTCTGGTCCTGACGGAGGTTTTGTCTCCTGGTTCTGGTCCTGACGGAGGTTTTGTCTCCTGGTTCTGGTCCTGAAGGAGGTTTTGTCTCCTGGTTCTGGTCCTGGCGGAGGTTTTCTCTCGTGGTTCTGGTCCTGACGGAGGTTTTGTCTCCTGGTTCTGGTCCTGGCGGAGGTTTTGTCTCCTGGTTCTGGTCCTGGCGGAGGTTTTCCTTCCTGGTTCTGGTCCTGACGGAGGTTTTCCTTCCTGGTTCTGGTCCTGACGGAGGTTTTCTCTCCTGGTTCTGGTCCTGACGGAGGTTTTCCTTCCTGGTTCTGGTCCTGACGGAGGTTTTCTCTCCTGGTTCTGGTCCTGGCGGAGATTTTCCTTCCCGGTTCTGGTCCTGACGGAGGTTTTCTCTCCTGGTTCTGGTTCTGGTCCTGACGGAAGTTTTCTCTCCTGGTTCTGGTCCTGGCGGAGATTTTCCTTCCTGGTTCTGGTCCTGACGGAGGTTTTCTCTCCTGGTTCTGGTCCTGACGGAGGTTTTCCTTCCCGGTTCTGGTCCTGACGGAGGCTTTCTCTCCTGGTTCTGGTTCTGGTCCTGACGGAAGTTTTCTCTCCTGGTTCTGGTTCTGGTCCTGACGGAGGTTTTCCTTCCCGGTTCTGGTCCTGACTGAGGTTTTCTCTCCTGGTTCTGGTTCTGGTTCTGGTCCTGACGGAGGTTTTCCTTCCTGGTTCTGGTCCTGACGGAGGTTTTCCTTCCTGGTTCTGGTCCTGACGGAGGTTTTCCTTCCCGGTTCTGGTTCTGATGGAGGTTTTCCTTCCCGGTTCTGGTTCTGATGGAGGTTTTCCGTCTTGGTTCTGGTCCTGACTGAGGTTTTCTCTCCTGGTTCTGGTCCTGACGGAGGTTTTCCTTCCCGGTTCTGGTCCTGACGGAGGTTTTCCGTCTTGGTTCTGGTCCTGACTGAGGTTTTCTCTCCTGGTTCTGGTCCTGACGGAGGTTTTCCTTCCCGGTTCTGGTCCTGACGGAGGTTTTCTCTCCTGGTTCTGGTTCTGGTCCTGACGGAGGTTTTCTCTCCTGGTTCTGGTCCTGACGGAGGTTTTCTTTCCTGGTTCTGGTTCTGGTCCTGACGGAGGTTTTCTCTCCTGGTTCTGGTTCTGGTCCTGCCGGAGGTTTTCCTTCCCGGTTCTGGTCCTGACGGAGGTTTTCCTTCCCGGTTCTGGTCCTGACGGAGGTTTTCTCTCCTGGTTCTGGTTCTGGTCCTGACGGAGGTTTTGTCTCCTGGTTCTGGTCCTGACGGAGGTTTTGTCTCCTGGTTCTGGTTCTGGTCCTGACGGAGGTTTTCTCTCGTGGTTCTGGTCCTGACGGAGGTTTTGTCTCCTGGTTCTGGTCCTGACGGAGGTTTTGTCTCCTGGTTCTGGTCCTGAAGGAGGTTTTGTCTCCTGGTTCTGGTCCTGGCGGAGGTTTTCTCTCGTGGTTCTGGTCCTGACGGAGGTTTTGTCTCCTGGTTCTGGTCCTGGCGGAGGTTTTGTCTCCTGGTTCTGGTCCTGGCGGAGGTTTTCCTTCCTGGTTCTGGTCCTGACGGAGGTTTTCCTTCCTGGTTCTGGTCCTGACGGAGGTTTTCTCTCCTGGTTCTGGTCCTGACGGAGATTTTCCTTCCCGGTTCTGGTCCTGACGGAGGTTTTCTCTCCTGGTTCTGGTTCTGGTCCTGACGGAAGTTTTCTCTCCTGGTTCTGGTCCTGGCGGAGATTTTCCTTCCTGGTTCTGGTCCTGACGGAGGTTTTCTCTCCTGGTTCTGGTCCTGACGGAGGTTTTCCTTCCCGGTTCTGGTCCTGACGGAGGCTTTCTCTCCTGGTTCTGGTTCTGGTCCTGACGGAAGTTTTCTCTCCTGGTTCTGGTTCTGGTCCTGACGGAGGTTTTCCTTCCCGGTTCTGGTCCTGACTGAGGTTTTCTCTCCTGGTTCTGGTTCTGGTTCTGGTCCTGACGGAGGTTTTCCTTCCTGGTTCTGGTCCTGACGGAGGTTTTCCTTCCTGGTTCTGGTCCTGACGGAGGTTTTCCTTCCCGGTTCTGGTTCTGATGGAGGTTTTCCTTCCCGGTTCTGGTTCTGATGGAGGTTTTCCGTCTTGGTTCTGGTCCTGACTGAGGTTTTCTCTCCTGGTTCTGGTCCTGACGGAGGTTTTCCTTCCCGGTTCTGGTCCTGACGGAGGTTTTCCGTCTTGGTTCTGGTCCTGACTGAGGTTTTCTCTCCTGGTTCTGGTCCTGACGGAGGTTTTCCTTCCCGGTTCTGGTCCTGACGGAGGTTTTCTCTCCTGGTTCTGGTTCTGGTCCTGACGGAGGTTTTCTCTCCTGGTTCTGGTCCTGACGGAGGTTTTCTTTCCTGGTTCTGGTTCTGGTCCTGACGGAGGTTTTCTCTCCTGGTTCTGGTTCTGGTCCTGCCGGAGGTTTTCCTTCCCGGTTCTGGTCCTGACTGAGGTTTTCTCTCCTGGTTCTGGTTCTGGTTCTGGTCCTGACGGAGGTTTTCCTTCCCGGTTCTGGTCCTGACTGAGGTTTTCTCTCCTGGTTCTGGTTCTGGTCCTGGCGGAGGTTTTCCTTCCCGGTTCTGGTCCTGACGGAGGTTTTCTCTCCTGGTTCTGGTTCTGGTCCTGACGGAGGTTTTGTCTCCTGGTTCTGGTCCTGACGGAGGTTTTGTCTCCTGGTTCTGGTTCTGGTTCTGGTCCTGACGGAGGTTTTCCTTCCCGGTTCTGGTCCTGACGGAGGTTTTCTCTCCTGGTTCTGGTTCTGGTCCTGGCGGAGGTTTTGTCTCCTGGTTCTGGTCCTGACGGAGGTTTTGTCTCCTGGTTCTGGTTCTGGTCCTGACGGAGGTTTTCTCTCGTGGTTCTGGTCCTGACGGAGGTTTTGTCTCCTGGTTCTGGTCCTGACGGAGGTTTTGTCTCCTGGTTCTGGTCCTGAAGGAGGTTTTGTCTCCTGGTTCTGGTCCTGGCGGAGGTTTTCTCTCCTGGTTCTGGTCCTGACGGAGGTTTTGTCTCCTGGTTCTGGTCCTGGCGGAGGTTTTGTCTCCTGGTTCTGGTCCTGGCGGAGGTTTTGTCTCCTGGTTCTGGTCCTGGCGGAGGTTTTCCTTCCTGGTTCTGGTCCTGACGGAGGTTTTCCTTCCTGGTTCTGGTCCTGACGGAGGCTTTCTCTTCTGGTTCTGGTTCTGGTCCTGACGGAAGTTTTCTCTCCTGGTTCTGGTTCTGGTCCTGACGGAGGTTTTCCTTCCCGGTTCTGGTCCTGACTGAGGTTTTCTCTCCTGGTTCTGGTTCTGGTTCTGGTCCTGACGGAGGTTTTCCTTCCTGGTTCTGGTCCTGACGGAGGTTTTCCTTCCTGGTTCTGGTCCTGACGGAGGTTTTCCTTCCCGGTTCTGGTTCTGATGGAGGTTTTCCTTCCCGGTTCTGGTTCTGATGGAGGTTTTCCTTCCTGGTTCTGGTCCTGATGGAGGTTTTGTCTCCTGGTTCTGGTTCTGGTCCTGACTGAAGTTTTCTCTCCTGGTTCTGGTCCTGGCGGAGGTTTTCTCTCCTGGTTCTGGTTCTGGTCCTGGCTGAGGTTTTCCTTCCCGGTTCTGGTCCTGACTGAGGTTTTCTCTCCTGGTTCTGGTTCTGGTCCTGACGGAGGTTTTCCTTCCCGGTTCTGGTCCTGACGGAGGTTTTCTCTCCTGGTTCTGGTTCTGGTCCTGACGGAGGTTTTGTCTCCTGGTTCTGGTCCTGACGGAGGTTTTGTCTCCTGGTTCTGGTTCTGGTCCTGACGGAGGTTTTCTCTCGTGGTTCTGGTCCTGACGGAGGTTTTGTCTCCTGGTTCTGGTCCTGACGGAGGTTTTGTCTCCTGGTTCTGGTCCTGAAGGAGGTTTTGTCTTGGTTCTGGTCCTGACCGAGGTTTTGTCTCCTGGTTCTGGTCCTGACGGAGGTTTTCTCTCCTGGTTCTGGTCCTGACGGAGGTTTTCCTTCCTGGTTCTGGTCCTGACGGAGGTTTTCCTTCCTGGTTCTGGTTCTGGTCCTGACGGAAGTTTTCTCTCCTGGTTCTGGTCCTGGCGGAGGTTTTCTCTCCTGGTTCTGGTTCTGGTCCTGGCGGAGGTTTTCCTTCCCGGTTCTGGTCCTGACTGAGGTTTTCTCTCCTGGTTCTGGTTCTGGTCCTGACGGAGGTTTTCCTTCCTGGTTCTGGTCCTGGCGGTGGTTTTCCTTCCCGGTTCTGGTCCTGACGGAGGTTTTCCTTCCCGGTTCTGGTCCTGACGGAGGTTTTCTCTCCTGGTTCTGGTTCTGGTCCTGACGGAGGTTTTCTCTCCTGGTTCTGGTCCTGACAGAGGTTTTCTCTCCTGGTTCTGGTCCTGGCGGAGATTTTCCTTCCCGGTTCTGGTCCTGACTGAGGTTTTCTCTCCAGGTTCTGGTTCTGATCCTGACGGAGGTTTTCTCTCCTGGTTCTGGTCCTGACGGAGGTTTTCCGTTCTGGTTCTCCTCTTGACGGAGGTTTTGTCTCCTGGTTCTGGTCCTGATAGAGGTTTTGTCTCCTGGTTCTGGTTCTGACGGAGGTTTTCCTTCCCGGTTCTGGTCCTGACTGAGGTTTTCTCTCCTGGTTCTGGTCCTGACGGAGGTTTTCTCTCCGGGTTCTGGTCCTGACGGAGGTTTTCCTTCCCGGTTCTGGTCCTGACGGAGGTTTTCTCTCCTGGTTCTGGTTCTGGTCCTGGCGGAGGTTTTCTCTCCTGGTTCTGGTCCTGATGGAGGTTTTCCTTCCCGGTTTTGGTCCTGACGGAGGTTTTCCTTCTCGGTTCTGGTCCTGACGGAGGTTTTCCTTCCCGGTTTTGGTCCTGACGGAGGTTTTCCTTTTCGGTTCTGGTCCTGACGGAGATTTTCCTTTTCGGTTCTGGTCCTGACGGAGGTTTTCCTTCTCGGTTCTGGTCCTGACGGAGGTTTTGTCACCTGGTTCTGGTCCTGGCAGAGGTTTTCCTTCCCGGTTCTGGTCCTGACGGAGGTTTTCCGTTCTGGTTCTGGTCCTGATGGAGGTTTTGTCACCTGGTTCTGGTCCTGACGGAGGTTTTGTCTCTTGGTTCTGGTCCTGATGGAGGTTTTGTCTCCTGGTTCTGGTCCTGATGGAGGTTTTCCTTCCCGGTTCTGGTCCTGACGGAGGTTTTCCTTCCTGGTTCTGGTCCTGACGGAGGTTTTCTCTCCTGGTTCTGGTCCTGATGGAGGTTTTGTCTCCTGGTTCTGGTCCTGACGGAGGTTTTCCTTTTCGGTTCTGGTCCTGACGGAGGTTTTCTTTTTCGGTTCTGGTCCTGACGGAGGTTTTCCTTCTCGGTTCTGGTCCTGACGGAGGTTTTCCTTCCTGGTTCTGGTCCTGACGGAGGTTTTCCTTCCTGGTTCTGGTCCTGACGGAGGTTTTCCTTCCTGGTTCTGGTCCTGACGGAGGTTTTCCTTCCTGGTTCTGGTTCTGGTCCTGGCGGAGGTTTTCTCTCTTTGTTCTGGTTCTGGTCCTGACGGAGGTTTTCCGTCTCGGTTCTGGTCCTGGCGGAGGTTTTCCTTCTCGGTTCTGGTCCTGACGGAGGTTTTCTCTTCTGGTTCTGGTCCTGACGGAGGTTTTTCATTTTGGTTCTTGTCCTGACGGAGGTTTTGTCTCCTGGTTCTGGTCCTGACGGAGGTTTTGTCTCCTGGTTCTGGTTCTGGTCCTGACGGAGGTTTTTCATTTTGGTTCTGGTCCTGACGGAGGTTTTGTCTCCTGGTTCTGGTCTTGACGGAGGTTTTGTCCCCTGGTTCTGGTCCTGAAGGAGGTTTTGTCTTGGTTCTGGTCCTGACGGAGGTTTTCTCTCCTGGTTCTGGTCCTGGCGGAGGTTTTTTCTCCTGGTTCTGGTCCTGACGGAGGTTTTCCTTCTCGTTTCTGGTCCTGACGGAGGTTTTCTCTCCTGGTTCTGGTCCTGGCGGTGGTTTTCCTTCCCGGTTCTGCTCCTGACGGAGGTTTTCTCTCCTGGTTCTGGTTCTGGTCCTGGCGGAGGTTTTCTCTCCTGGTTCTGGTCCTGATGGAGGTTTTGTCTCCTGGTTCTGGTCCTGACGGAGGTTTTCCTTCCCGGTTCTGGTCCTGACGGAGGTTTTCTCTCCTGGTTCTGGTTCTGGTCCTGGCGGAGGTTTTCTCTCGTGGTTCTGGTCCTGATGGAGGTTTTCCTTCCCGGTTCTGGTCCTGACGGAGGTTTTCCTTCTCGGTTCTGGTCCTGACGGAGGTTTTCCTTTTCGGTTCTGGTCCTGACGGAGGTTTTCTCTCCTGGTTCTGGTCCTGACAGAGGTTTTCTCTCCTGGTTCTGGTCCTGGCGGAGGTTTTCTCTCCTGGTTCTGGTCCTGACGGAGGTTTTCCGTTTTGGTTCTGGTCCTGACTGAGGTTTTCCGTTTTGGTTCTGGTCCTGACGGAGGTTTTCCGTTCTGGTTCTGCTCCTGACGGAGGTTTTGTCTCCTGGTTCTGGTCCAAATGGAGGTTTTGTCTCCTGGTTCTGGTCCTGATGGAGGTTTTGTCTCCTGGTTCTGGTTCTGACGGAGGTTTTCCTTCCCGGTTCTGGTCCTGACGGAGGTTTTCTCTCCTGGTTCTGGTCCTGATGGAGGTTTTGTCTCCTGGTTCTGGTCCTGACGGAGGTTTTCTCTCCTGGTTCTGGTCCTGATGGAGGTTTTGTCTCCTGGTTCTGGTCCTGACGGAGGTTTTGTCTCCTGGTTCTGGTCCTGATGGAGGTTTTCTCTCCTGGTTCTGGTTCTGGTCCTGACGGAGGTTTTCCTTCTTGGTTCTGGTCCTGACGGAGGTTTTCCTTTTCGGTTCTGGTCCTGACGGAGGTTTTCCTTCTCGGTTCTGGTCCTGACGGAGGTTTTCTCTCCTGGTTCTGGTCCTGACGGAGGTTTTCCTTCCTGGTTCTGGTCCTGACGGAGGTTTTCCTTCCTGGTTCTGGTCCTGACGGAGGTTTTCCTTCCCGGTTCTGGTCCTGACGGAGGTTTTCTCTCCTGGTTCTGGTCCTGGCGGAGGTTTTCCTTCCTGGTTCTGGTCCTGGCGGAGGTTTTCTCTCCTGGTTCTGGTTCTGGACCTGACGGAGGTTTTCCTTCCTGGTTCTGGTCCTGACGGAGGTTTTCCTTCCTGGTTCTGGTCCTGACGGAGGTTTTCCTTCCCGGTTCTGGTCCTGACGGAGGTTTTCTCTCCTGGTTCTGGTCCTGGCGGAGGTTTTCCTTCCTGGTTCTGGTCCTGGCGGAGGTTTTCTCTCCTGGTTCTGGTTCTGGACCTGACGGAGGTTTTCTCTCGGGGTTCTGGTTCTGGCCCTGACGGAGGTTTTCTCTCCTGGTTCTGGTTCTGATCCTGACGGAGGTTTTCTCTCCTGGTTCTGGTTCTGGTCCTGACGGAGGTTTTCCCTTCTGGTTCTGGTCCTGGCAGAGGTTTTCCTTCCTGGTTCTGGTCCTGACGGAGGTTTTCCTTCTCGGTTCTGGTCCTGACGGAGGTTTTCCTTTCTGGTTCTGGTCCTGACGGAGGTTTTCCTTCCTGGTTCTGGTCCTGAGTGAGGTTTTCTCTCCTGGTTCTGGTCCTGACGGAGGTTTTCTCTCCTGGTTCTGGTTCTGGTCCTGACGGAAGTTTTCTCTCCTGGTTCTGGTCCTGACGGAGGTTTTGTCTCCTGGTTCTGGTCCTGACGGAGGTTTTCCTTCCCGGTTCTGGTCCTGACGGAGGTTTTCCGTCTTGGTTCTGGTCCTGGTGGAGGTTTTCTCTCCTGGTTCTGGTTCTGGTCCTGACTGAGGTTTTCTCTCCTGGTTCTGGTTCTGGTGCTGACGGAAGTTTTCTCTCCTGGTTCTGGTCCTGGCGGAGGTTTTCTCTCCTGGTTCTGGTTCTGGTCCTGCCGGAGGTTTTCCTTCCCGGTTCTGGTCCTGACGGAGGTTTTCTCTCCTGGTTCTGGTTCTGGTCCTGACGGAAGTTTTCTCTCCTGGTTCTGGTCCTGACTGAGGTTTTCTCTCCTGGTTCTGGTTCTGGTCCTGGCGGAGGTTTTCCTTCCCGGTTCTGGTCCTGACGGAGGTTTTCTCTCCTGGTTCTGGTTCTGGTCCTGACGGAGGTTTTGTCTCCTGGTTCTGGTCCTGACGGAGGTTTTGTCTCCTGGTTCTGGTTCTGGTTCTGGTCCTGACGGAGGTTTTCCTTCCCGGTTCTGGTCCTGACGGAGGTTTTCTCTCCTGGTTCTGGTTCCTGTCCTGACGGAGGTTTTGTCTCCTGGTTCTGGTCCTGACGGAGGTTTTGTCTCCTGGTTCTGGTCCTGACGGAGGTTTTGTCTCCTGGTTCTGGTCCTGAAGGAGGTTTTGTCTTGGTTCTGGTCCTGACCGAGGTTTTGTCTCCTGGTTCTGGTCCTGGCGGAGGTTTTCTCTCCTGGTTCTGGTCCTGGCGGAGGTTTTCTCTCCTGGTTCTGGTCCTGACGGAGGTTTTCCTTCCTGGTTCTGGTCCTGACGGAGGCTTTCTCTCCTGGTTCTGGTTCTGGTCCTGACGGAAGTTTTCTCTCCTGGTTCTGGTCCTGGCGGAGGTTTTCTCTCCTGGTTCTGGTTCTGGTCCTGGCGGAGGTTTTCCTTCCCGGTTCTGGTCCTGACTGAGGTTTTGTCTCCTGGTTCTGGTTCTGGTTCTGGTCCTGACGGAGGTTTTCCTTCCTGGTTCTGGTCCTGGCGGAGGTTTTCTCTCCTGGTTCTGGTTCTGGTCCTGGCGGAGGTTTTCCTTCCCGGTTCTGGTCCTGACTGAGGTTTTCTCTCCAGGTTCTGGTTCTGATCCTGACGGAGGTTTTGTCTCCTGGTTCTGGTCCAAATGGAGGTTTTGTCTCCTGGTTCTGGTCCTGATGGAGGTTTTGTCTCCTGGTTCTGGTTCTGACGGAGGTTTTCCTTCCCGGTTCTGGTCCTGACGGAGGTTTTCTCTCCTGGTTCTGGTTCTGGTCCTGGCGGAGGTTTTCTCTCCTGGTTCTGGTCCTGATGGAGGTTTTGTCTCCTGGTTCTGGTCCTGACGGAGGTTTTCCTTCCCGGTTCTGGTCCTGACGGAGGTTTTCTCTCCTGGTTCTGGTTCTGGTCCTGGCGGAGGTTTTCTCTCGTGGTTCTGGTCCTGATGGAGGTTTTCCTTCCCGTTTCTGGTCCTGACGGAGGTTTTCCTTTTCGGTTCTGGTCCTGACGGAGGTTTTCTCTCCTGGTTCTGGTCCTGACAGAGGTTTTCTCTCCTGGTTCTGGTCCTGGCGGAGATTTTCCTTCCCGGTTCTGGTCCTGACTGAGGTTTTCTCTCCAGGTTCTGGTTCTGATCCTGACGGAGGTTTTCTCTCCTGGTTCTGGTCCTGACGGAGGTTTTCCGTTTTGGTTCTGGTCCTGACAGAGGTTTTCCGTTCTGGTTCTGCTCCTGACGGAGGTTTTGTCTCCTGGTTCTGGTCCAAATGGAGGTTTTGTCTCCTGGTTCTGGTCCTGATAGAGGTTTTGTCTCCTGGTTCTGGTTCTGACGGAGGTTTTCCTTCCCGGTTCTGGTCCTGACGGAGGTTTTCTCTCCTGGTTCTGGTCCTGACGGAGGTTTTATCTCCTGGTTCTGGTCCTGACGGAGGTTTTCTCTCCTGGTTCTGGTCCTGATGGAGGTTTTGTCTCCTGGTTCTGGTCCTGACGGAGGTTTTCCTTCCCGGTTCTGGTCCTGACGGAGGTTTTCTCTCCTGGTTCTGGTTCTGGTCCTGGCGGAGGTTTTCTCTCCTGGTTCTGGTCCTGATGGGGGTTTTCCTTCCCGGTTCTGGTCCTGGCGGAGGTTTTCCTTCCTGGTTCTGGTCCTGACGGAGGTTTTCCTTCTCGGTTCTGGTCCTGACGGAGGTTTTCCTTTTCGGTTCTGGTCCTGACGGAGGTTTTCCTTTTCGGTTCTGGTCCTGACGGAGGTTTTCCTTTTCGGTTCTGGTCCTGACGGAGGTTTTCTCTCCTGGTTCTGGTCCTGACGGAGGTTTTCCTTCCTGGTTCTGGTCCTGACGGAGGTTTTCCTTCCTGGTTCTGGTCATGACGGAGGTTTTCCTTCTCGGTTCTGGTCCTGACGGAGGTTTTCCTTCCTGGTTCTGGTCCTGACGGAGGTTTTCCTTCCTGGTTCTGGTCCTGACGGAGGTTTTCCTTCCCGGTTCTGGTCCTGACGGAGGTTTTCTCTCCTGGTTCTGGTCCTGACGGAGGTTTTCTCTCCTGGTTCTGGTTCTGGACCTGACGGAGGTTTTCTCTCGGGGTTCTGGTTCTGGCCCTGACGGAGGTTTTCTCTCCTGGTTCTGGTTCTGATCCTGACGGAGGTTTTCTCTCCTGGTTCTGGTTCTGGTCCTGACGGAGGTTTTCTCTCCTGGTTCTGGTCCTGACGGAGGTTTTCCGTTTTGGTTCTGGTCCTGACGGAGGTTTTCCTTCTCGGTTCTGGTCCTGACGGAGGTTTTCCGTTCTGGTTCTGGTCCTGGCGGAGGTTTTCCTTCCTGGTTCAGGTCCTGGCGGAGGTTTTCTCTTCTGGTTCTGGTCCTGACGGAGGTTTTCTCTTCTGGTTCTGGTCCTGGCGGAGGTTTTCCTTCCTGGTTCTGGTCCTGATGGAGGTTTTGTCTCCTGGTTCTGGTCCTGACGGAGGTTTTCTCTTCTGGTTCTGGTCCTGGCGGAGGTTTTCTCTCCTGGTTCTGGTCCTGACGGAGGTTTTCCTTCTCGGTTCTGGTCCTGACGGAGGTTTTGTCACCTGGTTCTGGTCCTGGCAGAGGTTTTCCTTCCCGGTTCTGGTCCTGACGGAGGTTTTCCGTTCTGGTTCTGGTCCTGATGGAGGTTTTGTCACCTGGTTCTGGTCCTGACGGAGGTTTTGTCTCTTGGTTCTGGTCCTGATGAAGGTTTTGTCTCCTGGTTCTGGTCCTGATGGAGGTTTTCCTTCCCGGTTCTGGTCCTGATGGAGGTTTTCCTTCCTGGTTCTGGTCCTGACGGAGGTTTTCTCTCCTGGTTCTGGTCCTGATGGAGGTTTTGTCTCCTGGTTCTGGTCCTGACGGAGGTTTTCCTTCCCGGTTCTGGTCCTGACGGAGGTTTTCTCTCCTGGTTCTGGTTCTGGTCCTGGCGGAGGTTTTCTCTCGTGGTTCTGGTCCTGATGGAGGTTTTCCTTCCCGGTTCTGGTCCTGACGGAGGTTTTCCTTCTCGGTTCTGGTCCTGACGGAGGTTTTCCTTTTCGGTTCTGGTCCTGACGGAGGTTTTCTCTCCTGGTTCTGGTCCTGACAGAGGTTTTCTCTCCTGGCTCTGGTCCTGGCGGAGGTTTTCTCTCCTGGTTCTGGTCCTGACGGAGGTTTTCCGTTTTGGTTCTGGTCCTGACGGAGGTTTTCCGTTTTGGTTCTGGTCCTGACGGAGGTTTTCCGTTCTGGTTCTGCTCCTGACGGAGGTTTTGTCTCCTGGTTCTGGTCCAAATGGAGGTTTTGTCTCCTGGTTCTGGTCCTGATGGAGGTTTTGTCTCCTGGTTCTGGTTCTGACGGAGGTTTTCCTTCCCGGTTCTGGTCCTGACGGAGGTTTTCTCTCCTGGTTCTGGTCCTGATGGAGGTTTTGTCTCCTGGTTCTGGTCCTGACGGAGGTTTTCTCTCCTGGTTCTGGTCCTGATGGAGGTTTTGTCTCCTGGTTCTGGTCCTGACGGAGGTTTTGTCTCCTGGTTCTGGTCCTGATGGAGGTTTTCTCTCCTGGTTCTGGTTCTGGTCCTGACGGAGGTTTTCCTTCTTGGTTCTGGTCCTGACGGAGGTTTTCCTTTTCGGTTCTGGTCCTGACGGAGGTTTTCCTTCTCGGTTCTGGTCCTGACGGAGGTTTTCTCTCCTGGTTCTGGTCCTGACGGAGGTTTTCCTTCCTGGTTCTGGTCCTGACGGAGGTTTTCCTTCCTGGTTCTGGTCCTGACGGAGGTTTTCCTTCCCGGTTCTGGTCCTGACGGAGGTTTTCTCTCCTGGTTCTGGTCCTGGCGGAGGTTTTCCTTCCTGGTTCTGGTCCTGGCGGAGGTTTTCTCTCCTGGTTCTGGTTCTGGACCTGACGGAGGTTTTCCTTCCTGGTTCTGGTCCTGACGGAGGTTTTCCTTCCTGGTTCTGGTCCTGACGGAGGTTTTCCTTCCCGGTTCTGGTCCTGACGGAGGTTTTCTCTCCTGGTTCTGGTCCTGGCGGAGGTTTTCCTTCCTGGTTCTGGTCCTGGCGGAGGTTTTCTCTCCTGGTTCTGGTTCTGGACCTGACGGAGGTTTTCTCTCCTGGTTCTGGTTCTGATCCTGACGGAGGTTTTCTCTCCTGGTTCTGGTTCTGGTCCTGACGGAGGTTTTCCCTTCTGGTTCTGGTCCTGGCAGAGGTTTTCCTTCCTGGTTCTGGTCCTGACGGAGGTTTTCCTTCTCGGTTCTGGTCCTGACGGAGGTTTTCCTTTCTGGTTCTGGTCCTGACGGAGGTTTTCCTTCCTGGTTCTGGTCCTGACTGAGGTTTTCTCTCCTGGTTCTGGTCCTGACGGAGGTTTTCTCTCCTGGTTCTGGTTCTGGTCCTGACGGAAGTTTTCTCTCCTGGTTCTGGTCCTGACGGAGGTTTTGTCTCCTGGTTCTGGTCCTGACGGAGGTTTTCCTTCCCGGTTCTGGTCCTGACGGAGGTTTTCCGTCTTGGTTCTGGTCCTGGTGGAGGTTTTCTCTCCTGGTTCTGGTTCTGGTCCTGACTGAGGTTTTCTCTCCTGGTTCTGGTTCTGGTGCTGACGGAAGTTTTCTCTCCTGGTTCTGGTCCTGGCGGAGGTTTTCTCTCCTGGTTCTGGTTCTGGTCCTGCCGGAGGTTTTCCTTCCCGGTTCTGGTCCTGACGGAGGTTTTCTCTCCTGGTTCTGGTTCTGGTCCTGACGGAAGTTTTCTCTCCTGGTTCTGGTCCTGACTGAGGTTTTCTCTCCTGGTTCTGGTTCTGGTCCTGGCGGAGGTTTTCCTTCCCGGTTCTGGTCCTGACGGAGGTTTTCTCTCCTGGTTCTGGTTCTGGTCCTGACGGAGGTTTTGTCTCCTGGTTCTGGTCCTGACGGAGGTTTTGTCTCCTGGTTCTGGTTCTGGTTCTGGTCCTGACGGAGGTTTTCCTTCCCGGTTCTGGTCCTGACGGAGGTTTTCTCTCCTGGTTCTGGATCCTGTCCTGACGGAGGTTTTGTCTCCTGGTTCTGGTCCTGACGGAGGTTTTGTCTCCTGGTTCTGGTTCTGGTCCTGACGGAGGTTTTCCTTCCCGGTTCTGGTCCTGACGGAGGTTTTCTCTCCTGGCTCTGGTTCTGGTCCTGACGGAGGTTTTGTCTCCTGGTTCTGGTCCTGACGGAGGTTTTGTCTCCTGGTTCTGGTTCTGGTCCTGACGGAGGTTTTCTCTCGTGGTTCTGGTCCTGACGGAGGTTTTGTCTCCTGGTTCTGGTCCTGACGGAGGTTTTGTCTCCTGGTTCTGGTCCTGAAGGAGGTTTTGTCTTGGTTCTGGTCCTGACCGAGGTTTTGTCTCCTGGTTCTGGTCCTGGCGGAGGTTTTCTCTCCTGGTTCTGGTCCTGGCGGAGGTTTTCTCTCCTGGTTCTGGTCCTGACGGAGGTTTTCTTTCCTGGTTCTGGTCCTGACGGAGGCTTTCTCTCCTGGTTCTGGTTCTGGTCCTGACGGAAGTTTTCTCTCCTGGTTCTGGTCCTGGCGGAGGTTTTCTCTCCTGGTTCTGGTTCTGGTCCTGGCGGAGGTTTTCCTTCCCGGTTCTGGTCCTGACTGAGGTTTTGTCTCCTGGTTCTGGTTCTGGTTCTGGTCCTGACGGAGGTTTTCCTTCCTGGTTCTGGTCCTGGCGGAGGTTTTCTCTCCTGGTTCTGGTTCTGGTCCTGGCGGAGGTTTTCCTTCCCGGTTCTGGTCCTGACTGAGGTTTTCTCTCCAGGTTCTGGTTCTGATCCTGACGGAGGTTTTGTCTCCTGGTTCTGGTCCAAATGGAGGTTTTGTCTCCTGGTTCTGGTCCTGATGGAGGTTTTGTCTCCTGGTTCTGGTTCTGACGGAGGTTTTCCTTCCCGGTTCTGGTCCTGACGGAGGTTTTCTCTCCTGGTTCTGGTTCTGGTCCTGGCGGAGGTTTTCTCTCCTGGTTCTGGTCCTGATGGAGGTTTTGTCTCCTGGTTCTGGTCCTGACGGAGGTTTTCCTTCTCGGTTCTGGTCCTGACGGAGGTTTTGTCACCTGGTTCTGGTCCTGGCAGAGGTTTTCCTTCCCGTTTCTGGTCCTGACGGAGGTTTTCCGTTCTGGTTCTGGTCCTGATGGAGGTTTTGTCACCTGGTTCTGGTCCTGACGGAGGTTTTGTCTCTTGGTTCTGGTCCTGATGAAGGTTTTGTCTCCTGGTTCTGGTCCTGATGGAGGTTTTCCTTCCCGGTTCTGGTCCTGATGGAGGTTTTCCTTCCTGGTTCTGGTCCTGACGGAGGTTTTCCTTTTCGGTTCTGGTCCTGACGGAGGTTTTCCTTTTCGGTTCTGGTCCTGACGGAGGTTTTCCTTCTCGGTTCTGGTCCTGACGGAGGTTTTCCTTTTCGGTTCTGGTCCTGACGGAGGTTTTCCTTCCTGGTTCTGGTCCTGACGGAGGTTTTCCTTTTCGGTTGTGGTCCTGACGGAGGTTTTCTCTCCTGGTTCTGGTCCTGACGGAAGTTTTCCTTCCTGGTTCTGGTCCTGACGGAGGTTTTCCTTTTCGGTTCTGGTCCTGACGGAGGTTTTCCTTTTCGGTTCTGGTCTTGACGGAGGTTTTCCTTCCTGGTTCTGGTCCTGACGGAGGTTTTCCTTCCTGGTTCTGGTCCTGACGGAGGTTTTCCTTCCTGGTTCTGGTCCTGACGGAGGTTTTCCTTCCTGGTTCTGGTTCTGGTCCTGGCGGAGGTTTTCCGTCTCGGTTCTGGTCCTGGCGGAGGTTTTCCTTCTCGGTTCTGGCCCTGGCGGAGGTTTTCTCTCCTGGTTCTGGTTCTGATCCTGACGGAGGTCTTCTCTCCTGGTTCTGGTTCTGGTCCTGACGGAGGTTTTCTCTCCTGGTTCTGGTTCTGGTCCTGGCAGAGGTTTTCCTTCCTGGTTCTGGTCCTGACGGAGGTTTTCCGTTTTGGTTCTGGTCCTGACGGAGGTTTTCCTTCTCGGTTCTGGTCCTGACGGAGGTTTTCCGTTCTGGTTCTGGTCCTGACGGAGGTTTTCTCTTCTGGTTCTGGTCCTGACGGAGGTTTTTCATTTTGGTTCTTGTCCTGACGGAGGTTTTGTCTCCTGGTTCTGGTCCTGACGGAGGTTTTGTCTCCTGGTTCTGGTTCTGGTCCTGACGGAGGTTTTTCATTTTGGTTCTGGTCCTGACGGAGGTTTTCCTTCCTGGTTCTGGTCCTGACGGAGGTTTTCCTTCCTGGTTCTGGTCCTGACGGAGGTTTTCCTTCCTGGTTCTGGTCCTGACGGAGGTTTTCCTTCTCGTTTCTGGTCCTGACGGAGGTTTTCCTTCTCGTTTCTGGTCCTGGCGGAGGTATTCTCTCCAGGTTCTGGTTCTGATCCTGACGGAGGTTTTGTCTCCTGGTTCTGGTCCAAATGGAGGTTTTGTCTCCTGGTTCTGGTCCTGATGGAGGTTTTGTCTCCTGGTTCTGGTTCTGACGGAGGTTTTCCTTCCCGGTTCTGGTCCTGACGGAGGTTTTCTCTCCTGGTTCTGGTTCTGGTCCTGGCGGAGGTTTTCTCTCCTGGTTCTGGTCCTGATGGAGGTTTTGTCTCCTGGTTCTGGTCCTGACGGAGGTTTTCCTTCCCGGTTCTGGTCCTGACGGAGGTTTTCTCTCCTGGTTCTGGTTCTGGTCCTGGCGGAGGTTTTCTCTCGTGGTTCTGGTCCTGATGGAGGTTTTCCTTCCCGGTTCTGGTCCTGACGGAGGTTTTCCTTCTCCGTTCTGGTCCTGACGGAGGTTTTCCTTTTCGGTTCTGGTCCTGACGGAGGTTTTCTCTCCTGGTTCTGGTCCTGACGGAGGTTTTCTCTCCTGGTTCTGGTCCTGGCGGAGGTTTTCTCTCCTGGTTCTGGTCCTGACGGAGATTTTCCTTCCCGGTTCTGGTCCTGACTGAGGTTTTCTCTCCTGGTTCTGGTCCTGACGGAGGTTTTCCGTTTTGGTTCTGGTCCTGACGGAGGTTTTCCGTTTTGGTTCTGGTCCTGACGGAGGTTTTCCGTTCTGGTTCTGCTCCTGACGGAGGTTTTGTCTCCTGGTTCTGGTCCAAATGGAGGTTTTGTCTCCTGGTTCTGGTCCTGATGGAGGTTTTGTCTCCTGGTTCTGGTTCTGACGGAGGTTTTCCTTCCCGGTTCTGGTCCTGACGGAGGTTTTGTCTCCTGGTTCTGGTCCTGACGGAGGTTTTCTCTCCTGGTTCTGGTCCTGATGGAGGTTTTGTCTCCTGGTTCTGGTCCTGACGGAGGTTTTGTCTCCTGGTTCTGGTCCTGACGGAGGTTTTCTCTCCTGGTTCTGGTTCTGGTCCTGACGGAGGTTTTCCTTCTCGGTTCTGGTCCTGACGGAGGTTTTCCTTTTCGGTTCTGGTCCTGACGGAGGTTTTCCTTCTCGGTTCTGGTCCTGACGGAGGTTTTCCTTTTCGGTTCTGGTCCTGACGGAGGTTTTCTCTCCTGGTTCTGGTCCTGACGGAGGTTTTCCTTCCTGGTTCTGGTCCTGACGGAGGTTTTCCTTCCTGGTTCTGGTCCTGACGGAGGTTTTCCTTCCCGGTTCTGGTCCTGACGGAGGTTTTCTCTCCTGGTTCTGGTCCTGGCGGAGGTTTTCCTTCCTGGTTCTGGTCCTGGCGGAGGTTTTCTCTCCTGGTTCTGGTTCTGGACCTGACGGAGGTTTTCTCTCGGGGTTCTGGTTCTGGCCCTGACGGAGGTTTTCTCTCCTGGTTCTGGTTCTGGTCCTGACGGAGGTTTTCCCTTCTGGTTCTGGTCTTGGCAGAGGTTTTCCTTCCTGGTTCTGGTCCTGACGGAGGTTTTCCTTCTCGGTTCTGGTCCTGACGGAGGTTTTCCTTCCTGGTTCTGGTCCTGGCGGAGGTTTTCTCTCCTGGTTCTGGTTCTGGTCCTGGCGGAGGTTTTCTCTCCTGGTTCTGGTCCTGATGGAGGTTTTGTCTCCTGGTTCTGGTCCTGACGGAGGTTTTCCTTCCCGGTTCTGGTCCTGACGGAGGTTTTCTCTCCTGGTTCTGGTTCTGGTCCTGGCGGAGGTTTTCTCTCGTGGTTCTGGTCCTGATGGAGGTTTTCCTTCCCGGTTCTGGTCCTGACGGAGGTTTTCCTTTTCGGTTCTGGTCCTGACGGAGGTTTTCTCTCCTGGTTCTGGTCCTGACAGAGGTTTTCTCTCCTGGTTCTGGTCCTGGCGGAGATTTTCCTTCCCGGTTCTGGTCCTGACTGAGGTTTTCTCTCCAGGTTCTGGTTCTGATCCTGACGGAGGTTTTCTCTCCTGGTTCTGGTCCTGACGGAGGTTTTCCGTTTTGGTTCTGGTCCTGATGGAGGTTTTCCGTTCTGGTTCTGCTCCTGACGGAGGTTTTGTCTCCTGGTTCTGGTCCAAATGGAGGTTTTCTCTCCTGGTTCTGGTCCTGACGGAGATTTTCCTTCCCGGTTCTGGTCCTGACGGAGGTTTTCTCTCCTGGTTCTGGTCCTGACGGAGGTTTTCTCTCCTGGTTCTGGTCCTGATGGAGGTTTTGTCTCCTGGTTCTGGTCCTGACGGAGGTTTTCCTTCCCGGTTCTGGTCCTGACGGAGGTTTTCTCTCCTGGTTCTGGTTCTGGTCCTGGCGGAGGTTTTCTCTCGTGGTTCTGGTCCTGATGGAGGTTTTCCTTCCCGGTTCTGGTCCTGACGGAGGTTTTCCTTCTCCGTTCTGGTCCTGACGGAGGTTTTCCTTTTCGGTTCTGGTCCTGACGGAGGTTTTCTCTCCTGGTTCTGGTCCTGACGGAGGTTTTCTCTCCTGGTTCTGGTCCTGGCGGAGGTTTTCTCTCCTGGTTCTGGTCCTGACGGAGATTTTCCTTCCCGGTTCTGGTCCTGACTGAGGTTTTCTCTCCTGGTTCTGGTCCTGACGGAGGTTTTCCGTTTTGGTTCTGGTCCTGACGGAGGTTTTCCGTTTTGGTTCTGGTCCTGACGGAGGTTTTCCGTTCTGGTTCTGCTCCTGACGGAGGTTTTGTCTCCTGGTTCTGGTCCAAATGGAGGTTTTGTCTCCTGGTTCTGGTCCTGATGGAGGTTTTGTCTCCTGGTTCTGGTCCTGACGGAGGTTTTCCTTCCCGGTTCTGGTCCTGACGGAGGTTTTCTCTCCTGGTTCTGGTTCTGGTCCTGGCGGAGGTTTTCTCTCCTGGTTCTGGTCCTGATGGGGGTTTTCCTTCTCGGTTCTGGTCCTGACGGAGGTTTTCCTTTTCGGTTCTGGTCCTGACGGAGGTTTTCCTTTTCGGTTCTGGTCCTGACGGAGGTTTTCTCTCCTGGTTCTGGTCCTGACGGAGGTTTTCCTTCCTGGTTCTGGTCCTGACGGAGGTTTTCCTTCCTGGTTCTGGTCATGACGGAGGTTTTCCTTCTCGGTTCTGGTCGTGACGGAGGTTTTCCTTCCTGGTTCTGGTCCTGACGGAGGTTTTCCTTCCTGGTTCTGGTCCTGGCGGAGGTTTTCCTTCTCGGTTCTGGTCCTGACGGAGGTTTTCTCTCCTGGTTCTGGTCCTGGCGGAGGTTTTGTCTCCTGGTTCTGGTTCTGGACCTGACGGAGGTTTTCTCTCGGGGTTCTGGTTCTGGCCCTGACGGAGGTTTTCTCTCCTGGTTCTGGTTCTGATCCTGACGGAGGTTTTCTCTCCTGGTTCTGGTTCTGGTCCTGACGGAGGTTTTCTCTCCTGGTTCTGGTCCTGACGGAGGTTTTCCGTTTTGGTTCTGGTCCTGACGGAGGTTTTCCTTCTCGGTTCTGGTCCTGACGGAGGTTTTCCGTTCTGGTTCTGGTCCTGGCGGAGGTTTTCCTTCCTGGTTCTGGTCCTGGCGGAGGTTTTCTCTTCTGGTTCTGGTCCTGACGGAGGTTTTCTCTTCTGGTTCTGGTCCTGGCGGAGGTTTTCCTTCCTGGTTCTGGTCCTGGCGGAGGTTTTCCTTCCCGGTTCTGGTCCTGACGGAGGTTTTCTCTCCTGGTTCTGGTTCTGGTCCTGGCGGAGGTTTTCTCTCCTGGTTCTGGTCCTGATGGGGGTTTTCCTTCCCGGTTCTGGTCCTGGCGGAGGGTTTCCTTCCTGGTTCTGGTCCTGACGGAGGTTTTCCTTTTCGGTTCTGGTCCTGACGGAGGTTTTCTCTCCTGGTTCTGGTCCTGACGGAGGTTTTCCTTCCTGGTTCTGGTCCTGACGGAGGTTTTCCTTCCTGGTTCTGGTCATGACGGAGGTTTTCCTTCTCGGTTCTGGTCGTGACGGAGGTTTTCCTTCCTGGTTCTGGTCCTGACGGAGGTTTTCCTTCCTGGTTCTGGTCCTGACGGAGGTTTTCCTTCCCGGTTCTGGTCCTGACGGAGGTTTTCTCTCCTGGTTCTGGTCCTGGCGGAGGTTTTCCTTCCTGGTTCTGGTCCTGGCGGAGGTTTTCTCTCCTGGTTCTGGTTCTGGACCTGACGGAGGTTTTCTCTCGGGGTTCTGGTTCTGGCCCTGACGGAGGTTTTCTCTCCTGGTTCTGGTTCTGATCCTGACGGAGGTTTTCTCTCCTGGTTCTGGTTCTGGTCCTGACGGAGGTTTTCTCTCCTGGTTCTGGTCCTGACGGAGGTTTTCCGTTTTGGTTCTGGTCCTGACGGAGGTTTTCCTTCTCGGTTCTGGTCCTGACGGAGGTTTTCCGTTCTGGTTCTGGTCCTGGCGGAGGTTTTCCTTCCTGGTTCTGGTCCTGGCGGAGGTTTTCTCTTCTGGTTCTGGTCCTGACGGAGGTTTTCTCTTCTGGTTCTGGTCCTGGCGGAGGTTTTCCTTCCTGGTTCTGGTCCTGGCGGAGGTTTTCTCTTCTGGTTCTGGTCCTGGCGGAGGTTTTCTCTCCTGGTTCTGGTCCTGATGGAGGTTTTGTCTCCTGGTTCTGGTCCTGACGGAGGTTTTCTCTCCTGGTTCTGGTCCTGACGGAGGTTTTCTCTTCTGGTTCTGGTCCTGGCGGAGGTTTTCTCTCCTGGTTCTGGTCCTGACGGAGGTTTTCCTTCTCGGTTCTGGTCCTGACGGAGGTTTTCCTTCTCGGTTCTGGTCCTGACGGAGGTTTTGTCACTTGGTTCTGGTCCTGGCAGAGGTTCTCCTTCCCGGTTCTGGTCCTGACGGAGGTTTTCCGTTCTGGTTCTGGTCCTGATGGAGGTTTTGTCACCTGGTTCTGGTCCTGACGGAGGTTTTGTCTCTTGGTTCTGGTCCTGATGGAGGTTTTCCTTCCCGGTTCTGGTCCTGACGGAGGTTTTCCTTCCTGGTTCTGGTCCTGACGGAGGTTTTCCTTTTCGGTTCTGGTCCTGACGGAGGTTTTCCTTTTCGGTTCTGGTCCTGACGGAGGTTTTCCTTCTCGGTTCTGGTCCTGACGGAGGTTTTCCTTTTCGGTTCTGGTCCTGACGGAGGTTTTCCTTCCTGGTTCTGGTCCTGACGGAGGTTTTCCTTTTCGGTTCTGGTCCTGACGGAGGTTTTCTCTCCTGGTTCTGGTCCTGACGGAGGTTTTCCTTTTCGGTTGTGGTCCTGACGGAGGTTTTCTCTCCTGGTTCTGGTCCTGACGGAGGTTTTCCTTCCTGGTTCTGGTCCTGGCGGAGGTTTTCCTTCTCGGTTCTTGTCCGACGGAGGTTTTCCTTCTCGGTTCTGGTCCTGACGGAGGTTTTCCTTCTCGGTTCTGGTCCTGACGGAGGTTTTCCTTCCTGGTTCTGGTCCTGACGGAGGTTTTCCTTCTCGGTTCTGGTCATGACGGAGGTTTTCCTTCTCGGTTCTGGTCCTGACGGAGGTTTTCCTTCTCGGTTCTGGTCCTGACGGAGGTTTTCCGTTCTGGTTCTGGTCCTGGCGGAGGTTTTCCTTCCTGGTTCTGGTCCTGGCGGAGGTTTTCTCTTCTGGTTCTGGTCCTGACGGAGGTTTTCTCTTCTGGTTCTGGTCCTGGCGGAGGTTTTCCTTCCTGGTTCTGGTCCTGGCGGAGGTTTTCTCTTCTGGTTCTGGTCCTGGCGGAGGTTTTCTCTCCTGGTTCTGGTCCTGATGGAGGTTTTGTCTCCTGGTTCTGGTCCTGACGGAGGTTTTCTCTCCTGGTTCTGGTCCTGACGGAGGTTTTCTCTTCTGGTTCTGGTCCTGGCGGAGGTTTTCTCTCCTGGTTCTGGTCCTGACGGAGGTTTTCCTTCTCGGTTCTGGTCCTGACGGAGGTTTTCCTTCTCGGTTCTGGTCCTGACGGAGGTTTTGTCACTTGGTTCTGGTCCTGGCAGAGGTTCTCCTTCCCGGTTCTGGTCCTGACGGAGGTTTTCCGTTCTGGTTCTGGTCCTGATGGAGGTTTTGTCACCTGGTTCTGGTCCTGACGGAGGTTTTGTCTCTTGGTTCTGGTCCTGATGGAGGTTTTCCTTCCCGGTTCTGGTCCTGACGGAGGTTTTCCTTCCTGGTTCTGGTCCTGACGGAGGTTTTCCTTTTCGGTTCTGGTCCTGACGGAGGTTTTCCTTTTCGGTTCTGGTCCTGACGGAGGTTTTCCTTCTCGGTTCTGGTCCTGACGGAGGTTTTCCTTTTCGGTTCTGGTCCTGACGGAGGTTTTCCTTCCTGGTTCTGGTCCTGACGGAGGTTTTCCTTTTCGGTTCTGGTCCTGACGGAGGTTTTCTCTCCTGGTTCTGGTCCTGACGGAGGTTTTCCTTTTCGGTTGTGGTCCTGACGGAGGTTTTCTCTCCTGGTTCTGGTCCTGACGGAGGTTTTCCTTCCTGGTTCTGGTCCTGGCGGAGGTTTTCCTTCTCGGTTCTGGTCCGACGGAGGTTTTCCTTCTCGGTTCTGGTCCTGACGGAGGTTTTCCTTCTCGGTTCTGGTCCTGACGGAGGTTTTCCTTCCTGGTTCTGGTCCTGACGGAGGTTTTCCTTCTCGGTTCTGGTCATGACGGAGGTTTTCCTTCTCGGTTCTGGTCCTGACGGAGGTTTTCCTTTTCGGTTCTGGTCCTGACGGAGGTTTTCCTTCTCGGTTCTGGTCATGACGGAGGTTTTCCTTCTCGGTTCTGGTCCTGACGGAGGTTTTCCTTCCTGGTTCTGGTCCTGACGGAGGTTTTCCTTTTCGGTTCTGGTCTTGACGAAGGTTTTCCTTCCTGGTTCTGGTCCTGACGGAGGTTTTCCTTCCTGGTTCTGGTCCTGACGGAGGTTTTCCTTCCTGGTTCTGGTCCTGACGGAGGTTTTCCTTCCTGGTTCTGGTTCTGGTCCTGGCGGAGGTTTTCTCTCTTTGTTCTGGTTCTGGTCCTGACGGAGGTTTTCCGTCTCGGTTCTGGTCCTGGCGGAGGTTTTCCTTCTCGGTTCTGGCCCTGGCGGAGGTTTTCTCTCCTGGTTCTGGTTCTGATCCTGACGGAGGTTTTCTCTCCTGGTTCTGGTTCTGGTCCTGACGGAGGTTTTCTCTCCTGGTTCTGGTTCTGGTCCTGGCAGAGGTTTTCCTTCCTGGTTCTTGTCCTGACGGAGGTTTTCCGTTTTGGTTTTGGTCCTGACGGAGGTTTTCCTTCTCGGTTCTGGTCCTGACGGAGGTTTTCCGTTCTGGTTCTGGTCCTGACGGAGGTTTTCTCTTCTGGTTCTGGTCCTGACGGAGGTTTTTCATTTTGGTTCTTGTCCTGACGGAGGTTTTGTCTCCTGGTTCTGGTCCTGACGGAGGTTTTGTCTCCTGGTTCTGGTCCTGACGGAGGTTTTTCATTTTGGTTCTGGTCCTGACGGAGGTTTTGTCTCCTGGTTCTGGTCCTGACGGAGGTTTTGTCCCCTGGTTCTGGTCCTGAAGGAGGTTTTGTCTTGGTTCTGGTCCTGACGGAGGTTTTCTCTCCTGGTTCTGGTCCTGGCGGAGGTTTTTTCTCCTGGTTCTGGTCCTGACGGAGGTTTTCCTTCCTGGTTCTGGTCCTGACGGAGGTTTTCCTTCTCGTTTCTGGTCCTGACGGAGGTTTTCTCTCCTGGTTCTGGTCCTGGCGGAGGTATTCTCTCCTGGTTCTGGTCCTGGCGGTGGTTTTCCTTCCCGGTTCTGGTCCTGACTGAGGTTTTCTCTCCAGGTTCTGGTTCTGATCCTGACGGAGGTTTTGTCTCCTGGTTCTGGTCCAAATGGAGGTTTTGTCTCCTGGTTCTGGTCCTGATGGAGGTTTTGTCTCCTGGTTCTGGTTCTGACGGAGGTTTTCCTTCCCGGTTCTGGTCCTGACGGAGGTTTTCTCTCCTGGTTCTGGTTCTGGTCCTGGCGGAGGTTTTCTCTCCTGGTTCTGGTCCTGATGGAGGTTTTGTCTCCTGGTTCTGGTCCTGACGGAGGTTTTCCTTCCCGGTTCTGGTCCTGACGGAGGTTTTCTCTCCTGGTTCTGGTTCTGGTCCTGGCGGAGGTTTTCTCTCCTGGTTCTGGTCCTGATGGAGGTTTTTCTTCTCGGTTCTGGTCCTGACGGAGGTTTTCCTTCTCGGTTCTGGTCCTGACGGAGGTTTTCTCTCCTGGTTCTGGTCCTGACAGAGGTTTTCTCTCCTGGTTCTGGTCCTGATGGAGGTTTTCCTTCTCGGTTCTGGTCCTGACGGAGGTTTTCCTTCTCGGTTCTGGTCCTGGCGGAGGTTTTCTCTCCTGGTTCTGGTCCTGATGGAGGTTTTCCTTCTCGGTTCTGGTCCTGACGGAGGTTTTCCTTCTCGGTTCTGGTCCTGACGGAGGTTTTCTCTCCTGGTTCTGGTCCTGACTGAGGTTTTCTCTCCTGGTTCTGGTCCTGACGGAGGTTTTCCGTTTTGGTTCTGGTCCTGACGGAGGTTTTCCGTTCTGGTTCTGCTCCTGACGGAGGTTTTCTCTCCAGGTTCTGGTTCTGATCCTGACGGAGGTTTTCCGTTTTGGTTCTGGTCCTGACGGAGGTTTTCCGTTCTGGTTCTGCTCCTGACGGAGGTTTTGTCTCCTGGTTCTGGTCCAAATGGAGGTTTTGTCTCCTGGTTCTGGTCCTGATGGAGGTTTTGTCTCCTGGTTCTGGTTCTGACGGAGGTTTTCCGTTCTGGTTCTGCTCCTGACGGAGGTTTTGTCTCCTGGTTCTGGTCCAAATGGAGGTTTTGTCTCCTGGTTCTGGTCCTGATGGAGGTTTTCTCTCCTGGTTCTGGTCCTGATGGAGGTTTTCCTTCCCGGTTCTGGTCCTGACGGAGGTTTTCTCTCCTGGTTCTGGTCCTGGCGGAGGTTTTGTCTCCTGGTTCTGGTCCTGACGGAGGTTTTGTCTCCTGGTTCTGGTCCTGACGGAGGTTTTCTCTCCTGGTTCTGGTTCTGGTCCTGACGGAGGTTTTCCTTCTCGGTTCTGGTCCTGACGGAGGTTTTCCTTTTCGGTTCTGGTCCTGACGGAGGTTTTCCTTCCTGGTTCTGGTCCTGACGGAGGTTTTCCTTCCCGGTTCTGGTCCTGACGGAGGTTTTCTCTCCTGGTTCTGGTCCTGGCGGAGGTTTTCCTTCCTGGTTCTGGTCCTGGCGGAGGTTTTCTCTCCTGGTTCTGGTCCTGACGGAGGTTTTCCTTCCTGGTTCTGGTCCTGACGGAGGTTTTCCTTCCTGGTTCTGGTCCTGACGGAGGTTTTCCTTCCCGGTTCTGGTCCTGACGGAGGTTTTCTCTCCTGGTTCTGGTCCTGGCGGAGGTTTTCCTTCCTGGTTCTGGTCCTGGCGGAGGTTTTCTCTCCTGGTTCTGGTTCTGGACCTGACGGAGGTTTTCTCTCGGGGTTCTGGTTCTGGCCCTGACGGAGGTTTTCTCTCCTGGTTCTGGTTCTGATCCTGACGGAGGTTTTCTCTCCTGGTTCTGGTTCTGGTCCTGACGGAGGTTTTCTCTCCTGGTTCTGGTTCTGGTCCTGACGGAGGTTTTCCTTCCTGGTTCTGGTCCTGACGGAGGTTTTCCTTCTCGGTTCTGGTCCTGACGGAGGTTTTCCTTTCTGGTTCTGGTCCTGGCGGAGGTTTTCCTTCTCGGTTCTGGTCCTGACGGAGGTTTTCTCTCCTGGTTCTGGTCCTGGCGGAGGTTTTCTCTTCTGGTTCTGGTCCTGGCGGAGGTTTTCCTTCCTGGTTCTGGTCCTGGCGGAGGTTTTCTCTCCTTGTTCTGGTCCTGATGGAGGTTTTCTTTCCTGGTTCTGGTCCTGACGGAGGTTTTCTCTCCTGGTTCTGGTCCTGACGGAGGTTTTCCTTCCTGGTTCTGGTCCTGACGGAGGTTTTCCTTCCTGGTTCTGGTCCTGACGGAGGTTTTCCTTCCCGGTTCTGGTCCTGACGGAGGTTTTCTCTCCTGGTTCTGGTCCTGGCGGAGGTTTTCTCTCCTGGTTCTGGTTCTGGACCTGACGGAGGTTTTCTCTCGGGGTTCTGGTTCTGGCCCTGACGGAGGTTTTCTCTCCTGGTTCTGGTTCTGATCCTGACAGAGGTTTTCTCTCCTGGTTCTGGTTCTGGTCCTGACGGAGGTTTTCCCTTCTGGTTCTGGTCCTGACGGAGGTTTTCCTTCTCGGTTCTGGTCCTGACGGAGGTTTTCCTTTCTGGTTCTGGTCCTGGCGGAGGTTTTCCTTCTCGGTTCTGGTCCTGACGGAGGTTTTCTCTCCTGGTTCTGGTCCTGGCGGAGGTTTTCTCTTCTGGTTCTGGTCCTGACGGAGGTTTTCTCTTCTGGTTCTGGTCCTGGCGGAGGTTTTCCTTCCTGGTTCTGGTCCTGGCGGAGGTTTTCTCTCCTTGTTCTGGTCCTGATGGAGGTTTTCTTTCCTGGTTCTGGTCCTGACGGAGGTTTTCTCTCCTGGTTCTGGTCCTGACGGAGGTTTTCCTTCCTGGTTCTGGTCCTGGCGGAGGTTTTCTCTCCTGGTTCTGGTCCTGACGGAGGTTTTCCTTTCTGGTTCTGGTCCTGGCGGAGGTTTTCTCTTCTGGTTCTGGTCCTGGCGGAGGTTTTCTCTTCTGGTTCTGGTCCTGACGGAGGTTTTGTCACCTGGTTCTGGTCCTGGCAGAGGTTTTCCTTCCCGGTTCTGGTCCTGACGGAGGTTTTCCGTTCTGGTTCTGGTCCTGATGGAGGTTTTGTCACCTGGTTCTGGTCCTGACGGAGGTTTTGTCTCTTGGTTCTGGTCCTGATGGAGGTTTTGTCTCCTGGTTCTGGTCCTGATGGAGGTTTTCCTTCCCAGTTCTGGTCCTGACGGAGGTTTTCCTTCCTGGTTCTGGTCCGGACGGAGGTTTTCCTTCTCGGTTCTGGTCCTGACGGAGGTTTTCCTTTTCGGTTCTGGTCCTGACGGAGGTTTTCCTTCCTGGTTCTGGTCCTGACGGAGGTTTTCCTTCTTCGGTTCTGGTCCTGACGGAGGTTTTCTCTCCTGGTTCTGGTCCTGACGGAGGTTTTCTCTCCTGGTTCTGGTCCTGACGGAGGTTTTCCTTCCTGGTTCTGGTCCTGACGGAGGTTTTCCTTCTCGTTTCTGGTCCTGACTGAGGTTTTCTCTCCAGGTTCTGGTTCTGATCCTGACGGAGGTTTTGTCTCCTGGTTCTGGTCCTGATGGAGGTTTTGTCTCCTGGTTCTGGTTCTGACGGAGGTTTTCCTTCCCGGTTCTGGTCCTGACGGAGGTTTTCTCTCCTGGTTCTGGTTCTGGTCCTGGCGGAGGTTTTCTCTCCTGGTTCTGGTCCTGATGGAGGTTTTGTCTCCTGGTTCTGGTCCTGACGGAGGTTTTCCTTCCCAGTTCTGGTCCTGACGGAGGTTTTCTCTCCTGGTTCTGGTTCTGGTACTGGCGGAGGTTTTCTCTCGTGGTTCTGGTCCTGATGGAGGTTTTCCTTCCCGGTTCTGGTCCTGACGGAGGTTTTCCTTTTCGGTTCTGGTCCTGACGGAGGTTTTCTCTCCTGGTTCTGGTCCTGACAGAGGTTTTCTCTCCTGGTTCTGGTCCTGGCGGAGGTTTTCTCTCCTGGTTCTGGTCCTGACGGAGATTTTCCTTCCCGGTTCTGGTCCTGACTGAGGTTTTCTCTCCAGGTTCTGGTTCTGGTCCTGACGGAGGTTTTCCGTTTTGGTTCTGCTCCTGACGGAGGTTTTGTCTCCTGGTTCTGGTCCAAATGGAGGTTTTGTCTCCTGGTTCTGGTTCTGACGGAGGTTTTCCTTCCCGGTTCTGGTCCTGACGGAGGTTTTGTCTCCTGGTTCTGGTTCTGACGGAGATTTTCCTTCCCGGTTCTGGTCCTGACTGAGGTTTTCTCTCCAGGTTCTGGTTTTGGTCCTGACGGAGGTTTTCCGTTTTGGTTCTGCTCCTGACGGAGGTTTTGTCTCCTGGTTGTGGTCCTGATGGAGGTTTTGTCTCCTGGTTCTGGTTCTGACGGAGGTTTTCCTTCCCGGTTCTGGTCCTGACGGAGGTTTTCTCTCCTGGTTCTGGTCCTGACGGAGGTTTTCTCTCCTGGTTCTGGTCCTGATGGAGGTTTTGTCTCCTGGTTCTGGTCCTGACTGAGGTTTTCCTTCCCGGTTCTGGTCCTGACGGAGGTTTTCTCTCCTGGTTCTGGTTCTGGTCCTGACGGAGGTTTTCCTTCTCGGTTCTGGTCCTGACGGAGGTTTTAGTTCTCGGTTCTGGTCCTGACGGAGGTTTTCCTTTTCGGTTCTGGTCCTGACGGAGGTTTTCCTTCCTGGTTCTGGTCCTGACGGAGGTTTTCCTTCCCGGTTCTGGTCCTGACGGAGGTTTTCTCTCCTGGTTCTGGTCCTGGCGGAGGTTTTCCTTCCTGGTTCTGGTCCTGGCGGAGGTTTTCTCTCCTGGTTCTGGTTCTGGACCTGACGGAGGTTTTCTCTCGGGGTTCTGGTTCTGGCCCTGACGGAGGTTTTCTCTCCTGGTTCTGGTTCTGATCCTGACGGAGGTTTTCTCTCCTGGTTCTGGTTCTGGTCCTGACTGAGGTTTTCCCTCCTGGTTCTGGTCCTGGCAGAGGTTTTCCCTCCTGGTTCTGGTCCTGGCAGAGGTTTTCTCTCCTGGTTCTGGTCCTGACGGAGGTTTGCCGTTTTGGTTCTGGTCCTGACGGAGGTTTTCCTTCTCGGTTCTGGTCCTGACGGAGGTTTTCTCTCCTGGTTCTGGTCCTGACGGAGGTTTTCTCTTCTGGTTCTGGTCCTGACGGAGGTTTTCCTTCCTGGTTCTGGTCCTGACGGAGGTTTTCTCTCCTGGTTCTGGTCCTGACGGAGGTTTTCCTTCCTGGTTCTGGTCCTGACGGAGGTTTTCTCTCCTGGTTCTGGTCCTGACGGAGGTTTTCTCTTCTGGTTCTGGTCCTGATGGAGGTTTTCTCTTCTGGTTCTGGTCCTGGCGGAGGTTTTCTCTCCTGGTTCTGGTCCTGACGGAGGTTTTCCTTCTCGGTTTTGGTCCTGACGGAGGTTTTCCTTCTCGGTTCTGGTCCTGACGGAGGTTTTGTCACCTGGTTGTGGTCCTGGCAGAGGTTTTCCTTCCCGGTTCTGGTCCTGACGGAGGTTTTCCGTTCTGGTTCTGGTCCTGATGGAGGTTTTGTCACCTGGTTCTGGTCCTGACGGAGGTTTTGTCTCCTGGTTCTGGTCCTGATGGAGGTTTTCCTTCCAGGTTCTGGTCCTGACGGAGGTTTTCCTTCCTGGTTCTGGTCCTGACGGAGGTTTTCCTTTTCGGTTCTGGTCCTGACGGAGGTTTCCCTTTTCGGTTCTGGTCCTGACGGAGGTTTTCCTTCTCGGTTCTGGTCCTGACGGAGGTTTTCCTTCCTGGTTCTGGTCCTGACGGAGGTTTTCCTTCTTCGGTTCTGGTCCTGACGGAGGTTTTCCGTTCTAGTTCTGGTACTGACGGAGGTTTTCTCTTCTGGTTCTGGTCCTGACGGAGGTTTTCTCTTCTGGTTCTGGTCCTGGCGGAGGTTTTCTCTCCTGGTTCTGGTCCTGATGGAGGTTTTCTCTCCTGGTTCTGGTCCTGACGGAGGTTTTCTCTTCTGGTTCTGGTCCTGGCGGAGGTTTTCCTTCTCGGTTCTGGTCCTGATGGAGGTTTTCCTTCCCGGTTCTGGTCCTGACGGAGGTTTTCCATTCTGGTTCTGGTCCTGATGGAGGTTTTTTCACCTGGTTCTGGTCCTGACGGAGGTTTTGTCTCTTGGTTCTGGTCCTGATGGAGGTTTTGTCTCCTGGTTCTGGTCCTGATGGAGGTTTTCCTTCCCGGTTCTGGTCCTGACGGAGGTTTTCCTTTTCGGTTCTGGTCCAGATGGAGGTTTTCCTTCTTGGTTCTGGTCCTGACGGAGGTTTTCCTTCTTGGTTCTGGTCCTGGCGGAGGTTTTCCTTTTCGGTTCTGGTTCTGGTCTTGGCGGAGGTTTTCTCTCCTGGTTCTGGTCCTGGTGGAGGTTTTGTCTCCTGGTTCTGGTCCTGGCGGAGGTTTTGTCTCCTGGTTCTGGTCCTGATGGAGGTTTTCCTTCCCGGTTCTGGTCCTGGCAGAGGTTTTCCTTCCTGGTTCTGGTTCTGGTCCTGGCGGAGGTTTTCCTTCTCAGTTCTGGTTCTGGTCTTGGCGGAGGTTTTCTCTCCTGGTTCTGGTCCTGGTGGAGGTTTTGTCTCCTGGTTCTGGTCCTGGCGGAGGTTTTGTCTCCTGGTTCTGGTCCTGATGGAGGTTTTCCTTCCCGGTTCTGGTCCTGGCAGAGGTTTTCCTTCCTGGTTCTGGTTCTGGTCCTGGCGGAGGTTTTCTCTCCTGGTTTTGGTTCTGGTCCTGGCGGAGGTTTTCTCTCCTGGTTCTGGTCCTGGCGGAGGTTTTCCTTCTTGGTTCTGGTCCTGGCGGAGGTTTTCCTTCCTGGTTCTGGTCTTGGCGGTGGTTTTCTCTCCTGGTTCTGGTCCTGGTGGAGGTTTTGTCTCCTGGTTCTGGTCCTGGCGGAGGTTTTCTCTCCTGGTTCTGGTTCTGATCCTGACGGAGGTTTTGTCTCCTGGTTCTGGTCCTGACGGAGGTTTTGTCTCCTGGTTCTGGTCCTGATGGAGGTTTTCCTTCCCGGTTCTGGTCCTGGCGGAGGTTTTCCTTCTCAGTTCTGGTTCTGGTCTTGGCGGAGGTTTTCCTTCTCAGTTCTGGTTCTGGTCTTGGCGGAGGTTTTCTCTCCTGGTTCTGGTCCTGGTGGAGGTTTTGTCTCCTGGTTCTGGTCCTGGCGGAGGTTTTGTCTCCTGGTTCTGGTCCTGATGGAGGTTTTCCTTCCCGGTTCTGGTCCTGGCAGAGGTTTTCCTTCCTGGTTCTGGTTCTGGTCCTGACGGAGGTTTTCTCTCCTGGTTCTGGTCCTGGCGGAGGTTTTCCTTCTTGGTTCTGGTCCTGGCGGAGGTTTTCCTTCCTGGTTCTGGTCTTGGCGGTGGTTTTCTCTCCTGGTTCTGGTCCTGGTGGAGGTTTTGTCTCCTGGTTCTGGTCCTGGCGGAGGTTTTATCTCCTGGTTCTGGTTCTGATCCTGACTGAGGTTTTGTCTCCTGGTTCTGGTCCTGATGGAGGTTTTCTCTCCTGGTTCTGGTCCTGGCGGAGGTTTTCCTTCCTGGTTCTGGTCCTGGCGGAGGTTTTCCTTCTCGGTTCTGGTCCTGACGGAGGTTTTCCTTCTCGGTTCTGGTCCTGACGTAGGTTTTCCTTCCCGGTTCTGGTCCTGACGGAGGTTTTCCTTCCCGGTTCTGGTCCTGACGGAGGTTTTCCTTCTCGGTTCTGGTCCTGACGGAGGTTTTCCTTCTCGGTTCTGGTCCTGACGGAGGTTTTCCTTCCTGGTTCTGGTCCTGACGGAGGTTTTCCTTCCCGGTTCTGGTCCTGACGGAGGTTTTCCTTCCCGGTTCTGGTCCTGACGGAGGTTTTCCTTCCCGGTTCTGGTCCTGACGGAGGTTTTCCTTCCTGGTTCTGGTCCTGACGGAGGTTTTCCTTCCTGGTTCTGGTCCTGACGGAGGTTTTCTCTCCTGGTTCTGGTTCTGGTCCTGACGGAGGTTTTCCTTCCTGGTTCTGGTCCTGACGGAGGTTTTCTCTCCCGGTTCTGGTCCTGACTGAGGTTTTCTGTCCTGGTTCTGGTTCTGGTCCTGACGGAGGTTTTCTCTCCTGGTTCTGGTCCTGACGGAGGTTTTCTCTCCTGGTTCTGGTCCTGGCGGAGGTTTTCTCTCCTGGTTCTGGTTCTGACGGAGGTTTTGTCTCCTGGTTCTGGTCCTGATGGAGGTTTTGTCACCTGGTTCTGGTCCTGACGGAGGTTTTCCTTCTCGGTTCTGGTCCTGACGGAGGTTTTGCTTCTCGGTTCTGGTCCTGACGGAGGTTTTCTCTCCTGGTTCTGGTTCTGGTCCTGACGGAGGTTTTCTTTCCTGGTTCTGGTCCTGACTGAGGTTTTCTGTCCTGGTTCTGGTTCTGGTCCTGACGGAGGTTTTCCTTCCTGGTTCTGGTCCTGATGGAGGTTTTCTGTCCTGGTTCTGGTTTTGGTCCTGACGGAGGTTTTCTCTCCTGGTTCTGGTTCTGGTCCTGGCGGAGGTTTTGCTTCTCGGTTCTGGTCCTGACGGAGGTTTTGTCTCCTGGTTCTGGTCCTGACTGAGGTTTTCTGTCCTGGTTCTGGTTCTGGTCCTGGCGGAGGTTTTCTCTCCTGGTTCTGGTTCTGGTCCTGGCGGAGGTTTTGCTTCTCGGTTCTGGTCCTGACGGAGGTTTTGTCTCCTGGTTCTGGTCCTGACGGAGGTTTTCTCTCCTGGTTCTGGTTCTGGTCCTGGCGGAGGTTTTGCTTCTCGGTTCTGGTCCTGACGGAGGTTTTGTCTCCTGGTTCTGGTCCTGACGGAGGTTTTCCTTCCCGGTTCTGGTCCTGACGGAGGTTTTCCTTCCCGGTTCTGGTCCTGACGGAGGTTTTCCTTCCCGGTTCTGGTCCTGACGGAGGTTTTCCTTCCTGGTTCTGGTCCTGACGGAGGTTTTCTCTCCTGGTTCTGGTTCTGGTCCTGACGGAGGTTTTCCTTCCTGGTTCTGGTCCTGACGGAGGTTTTCTGTCCTGGTTCTGGTCCTGACTGAGGTTTTCTGTCCTGGTTCTGGTTCTGGTCCTGACGGAGGTTTTCTCTCCTGGTTCTGGTCCTGACGGAGGTTTTCTCTCCTGGTTCTGGTTCTGATCCTGACGGAGGTTTTGTCTCCTGGTTCTGGTCCTGACGGAGGTTTTGTCTCCTGGTTCTGGTCCTGACGGAGGTTTTGTCTCCTGGTTCTGGTCCTGACGGAGGTTTTGTCTCCTGGTTCTGGTCCTGACGGAGGTTTTCCGTCTTGGTTCTGGTCCTGACGGAGGTTTTCTCTCCTGGTTCTGGTCCTGACGGAGGTTTTGTCTCCTGGTTCTGGTCCTGATGGAGGTTTTGTCTCCTGGTTCTGGTCCTGACGGAGGTTTTGTCTCCTGGTTCTGGTCCTGATGGCATCTGACAGATGATATCGTGAATGAAATACTGTATTTCTGCAGGGAGACTAGTTTCCAGAGCCATCGCTGCACCTGGACCGGTTTTCCTCCTGAAGGCGACTGAAGTGTAAAACTCTCACAGCTTCTGGCGCTGCCTGAACACCGCTAGCCGTTTCCTTCCTTCTGCTCTCCGTCCGTCTCCCACACATGCAGCCGGCAGAAGTTCTGCCATCTCGGTCCAAAACCAAACAACCTGAGGGTCTGAAGATGGGAGGCTGGAAGAGTTGTGGAGCCTGAGAAGTTCCTGCCAGTTTAACCGATGCTGCCTCGGGACAAAGAGGAAATCTCTGGAAACACAAAAGACTCAAACATGAGTTTTCTGCACCACAAACACACACAACACACACAAGTGTTTCTGACTGAAGCCACATGAATCCGTCGGCCAGAAGATCCTCATGAATCCTCCGAGGATCTTAGAGCTGTCAAAGTCCCCGAAAGACAGAAGAACTCCATCCCAACGTCTTCTGGTTGCTGGAGAGTCACACACCAAGCTAGCTAGCATCTCATCACGTTAGCTAGCTAGCTAACATTTGTTCTGGAGGAACTCAGCTTTTCTGTCCTCCCACGTTGTCCCGCCACGTTGTCCCCCCACGTTGTCCCCCCACGTTGTCCCGCCACGTTGTCCCCCCACGTTGTCCCCCCACGTTGTCCCCCCACGTTGTCCCGCCACGTTGTCCCCCCACGTTGTCCCGCCACGTTGTCCCGCCACGTTGTCCCCCCACGTTGTCCCGCCACGTTGTCCCGCCACGTTGTCCCCCCACGTTGTCCCCCCACGTTGTCCCGCCACGTTGTCCCCCCACGTTGTCCTCCCACGTTGTCCCCCCCACGTTGTCCCGCCACGTTGTCCCGCCACGTTGTCCCGCCACGTTGTCCCGCCACGTTGTCCCCCCACGTTGTCCCGCCACGTTGTCCCCCCACGTTGTCCCCCCACGTTGTCCCGCCACGTTGTCCCCCCACGTTGTCCCGCCACGTTGTCCCCCCACGTTGTCCCCCCACGTTGTCCCGCCACGTTGTCCCGCCACGTTGTCCCGCCACGTTGTCCCCCCACGTTGTCCCCCCACGTTGTCCCCCCACGTTGTCCCGCCACGTTATCCCCCCACGTTGTCCCGCCACGTTGTCCCCCCACGTTGTCCCCCCACGTTGTCCCGCCACGTTGTCCCCCCACGTTGTCCCGCCACGTTGTCCCCCCACGTTGTCCCCCCACGTTGTCCCGCCACGTTGTCCCGCCACGTTGTCCCGCCACGTTGTCCCGCCACGTTGTCCCCCCACGTTGTCCCCCCACGTTGTCCCCCCACGTTGTCCCGCCACGTTGTCCCGCCACGTTGTCCCCCCACGTTGTCCCCCCACGTTGTCCCCCCACGTTGTCCCGCCACGTTGTCCCCCCACGTTGTCCCCCCACGTTGTCCCCCCACGTTGTCCCGCCACGTTGTCCCCCCACGTTGTCCCGCCACGTTGTCCCCCCACGTTGTCCCGCCACGTTGTCCCGCCACGTTGTCCCGCCACGTTGTCCCCCCACGTTGTCCCCCCACGTTGTCCCGCCACGTTGTCCCGCCACGTTGTCCCGCCACGTTGTCCCGCCACGTTGTCCCCCCACGTTGTCCCGCCACGTTGTCCCCCCACGTTGTCCCCCCACGTTGTCCCGCCACGTTGTCCCGCCACGTTGTCCCGCCACGTTGTCCCCCCACGTTGTCCCCCCACGTTGTCCCGCCACGTTGTCCCCCCACGTTGTCCCGCCACGTTGTCCCCCCACGTTGTCCCCCCACGTTGTCCCGCCACGTTGTCCCCCCACGTTGTCCCCCCACGTTGTCCCGCCACGTTGTCCCGCCACGTTGTCCCCCCACGTTGTCCCGCCACGTTGTCCTCCCACGTTGTCCCGCCACGTTGTCCCCCCACGTTGTCCCGCCACGTTGTCCCCCCACTTTGTCCCGCCACGTTGTCCCCCCACGTTGTCCCCCCACGTTGTCCCGCCACGTTGTCCCGCCACGTTGTCCCCCCACGTTGTCCCCCCACGTTGTCCCCCCACGTTGTCCCCCCACGTTGTCCCCCCACGTTGTCCCGCCACGTTGTCCCGCCACGTTGTCCCGCCATGTTGTTCCCGCCATGTTGTCCTCCCACGTTGTCCTCCCACGTTGTCCTCCCACGTTGTCCCCCCACGTTGTCCCGCCACGTTGTCCCGCCATGTTGTTCCCGCCATGTTGTCCTCCCACGTTGTCCTCCCACGTTGTCCTCCCACGTTGTCCCCCCACGTTGTCCCCCCACGTTGTCCTCCCACGTTGTCCCGCCACGTTGTCCCGCCACGTTGTCCCCCCACGTTGTCCCGCCACGTTGTCCCGCCACGTTGTCCCCCCACGTTGTCCCCCCACGTTGTCCCCCCACGTTGTCCCCCCACGTTGTCCCGCCACGTTGTCCCGCCACGTTGTTCCCGCCACGTTGTCCTCCCACGTTGTCCCGCCACGTTGTCCCGCCACGTTGTCCCCCCACGTTGTCCCCCCACGTTGTCCCCCCACGTTGTCCCGCCACGTTGTCCTCCCACGTTGTCCCCCCACGTTGTCCTCCCACGTTGTCCCCCCACGTTGTCCCCCCACGTTGTCCCGCCACGTTGTCCCGCCACGTTGTCCCCCCATGTTGTCCCCCCACGTTGTCCCGCCACGTTGTCCCCCCATGTTGTCCTCCCACGTTGTCCCGCCACGTTGTTCCCGCCACGTTGTCCTCCCACGTTGTCCCGCCACGTTGTCCCGCCACGTTGTCCCGCCACGTTGTCCCCCCACGTTGTCCCCCCACGTTGTCCCCCCACGTTGTCCCGCCACGTTGTTCCCGCCACATTGTCCTCCCACGTTGTCCCGCCACGTTGTCCCGCCACGTTGTCCCCCCACGTTGTCCCCCCACGTTGTCCCGCCACGTTGTCCTCCCACGTTGTCCCCCCACGTTGTCCTCCCACGTTGTCCCCCCACGTTGTCCCCCCACGTTGTCCCCCCACGTTGTCCCGCCACGTTGTCCCCACATGTTGTCCTCCCACGTTGTCCCGCCACGTTGTCCCGCCACGTTGTCCCCCCATGTTGTCCCCCCACGTTGTCCCGCCACGTTGTCCCCCCATGTTGTCCTCCCACGTTGTCCCCCCACGTTGTCCCCCCACGTTGTCCCCCCACGTTGTCCCGCCACGTTGTCCTCCCACGTTGTCCCCCCACGTTGTCCCCCCACGTTGTCCCCCCACGTTGTCCCGCCACGTTGTCCCCCCACGTTGTCCTCCCACGTTGTCCCGCCACGTTGTCCCGCCACGTTGTCCCGCCACGTTGTCCCGCCACGTTGTCCCGCCACGTTGTCCCCCCATGTTGTCCTCCCACGTTGTCCCCCCACGTTGTCCCCCCACGTTGTCCCCCCACGTTGTCCCCCCATGTTGTCCCGCCACGTTGTCCCCCCATGTTGTCCTCCCACGTTGTCCCGCCATGTTGTTCCCTTTAGTAAATTTCCACCAGAGATTTTCTTGGTAAAAATTCTCTCTCTACAGAATTGTGATTAAAATGATCCTCAGGAACTGAACTTCCATGTAAAAACCAGTTTCAGGTCTCAACAAACCTTCAAGTTGCCACTTTTAAACTATGATAGCTCGGCTGGATATGTATTTCAGAATCAAGTGTTCCTGTCAAACTTAACATTTCAGATAAACCATCACGCCGCAGTCTGGATGTCCTCCGTCAGGACGTCTACATCTGCCCCGTGTCAACGTCGGACACCTGGCTTGTTTCCACATTCAGAAAACTTGTCTCCACGCAGAATGTCACCAGGTGGGACGTCTCCAGGTGAGAACCAGATCGTCCTCCGTCGGTCCCCGAAGGATCACCAGATCACCGCTGCAGCTCTGGACCTCGTTCCTGCAGGACAGCTCTGTGTTCTGGTCTTGTCAAGGGAGGGACAGCCTTCCACTGCAGGAGCTTGATGCAGTTCTCCATGTGACCTCTTGATGCTTCTTTATGCATGAGGAGGAGGTTGAAAGAGAGAGATAAAGAGAAAAAGAAAGAAGCTCAGTGTATCAGGAAATGTCCCTCAGCAGTCTAAACCTATAGCAGCATAACTAAGGGATGCTAACCATCCCTAGCTATAGGACTTATCCAAAAGATAAGTCTTCAGCCTAGTCTTAAAGGTGGGGAGGGTGTCTGCTTCCCTAACACTAACTGGGAGCTTATTCCATAAGAGAGGGGCCTGATAACCAAAGGCTCTGCCTCCTGCTCGGCTCTTTGAGACTCTAGGAACCACAAGTAAGCCTGCAGTCTGCGAACGAAGTACTCTGCTTGGTATATAAGGAACTATGAGGTCTTTGATATATAGTGGTGCCTGGTTGTGGAGGGCTTTATATGTAAGGAGAAGGATTTTAAATTCTATTCTAGATTCAACAGGCAGCCAATGAAGAGAGGCTAAAACTGGAGAAATATGATCTCTCCTGCTGGTTCTGGTCAGGACTCTGGCTGCAGAATTCTGGATCAGCTTTTCAGGGATCGGTTCCATATCAATGTTTCTTAAAGAGTTGACATTCATATGATATCAAGCCGATAAAATGAAAAATTAGTGTTTTTTTTCCTGTATCAGACAAATAAAACATCTTTGTTAAACTGCAAGAAGAACCAAATCAGTAGTAAATTCAATGTGAATCCAGAGAAATCTGACATAAACACAATCCCACAAGGGGTCTGAGGATCTCATCTCGGTACCTAATGGCGGTCAGGCTTCCTCTGGCGAGCACATGGAGGGCTGTGTGGCCCTACAAAGAAATGCCCCCTCGTCCTCCTACGTCCCGACGTCTCGCCTTCAGGACGTCCTCCTACGTCCCGACGTCTCGCCTTCAGGACGTCCTCCTACGTCCCGACGTCTCGCCTTCAGGACGTCCTCCTACGTCCCGACGTCTCGCCTTCAGGACGTCCTACTACGTCCCGACGTCTCGCCTTCAGGACGTCCTCCTACGTCCCGACGTCTCGCCTTCAGGACGTCCTACTACGTCCCGACGTCTCGCCGTCAGGACGTCCTCCTACGTCCCGACGTCTCGCCTTCAGGACGTCCTCCTACGTCCCGACGTCTCGCCTTCAGGACGTCCTCCTACGTCCCGACGTCTCGCCTTCAGGACGTCCTCCTACGTCCCGACGTCTCGCCTTCAGGACGTCCTACTACGTCCCGACGTCTCGCCGTCAGGACGTCCTCCTACGTCCCGACGTCTCGCCTTCAGGACGTCCTCCTACGTCCCGACGTCTCGCCGTCAGGACGTCCTCCTACGTCCCGACGTCTCGCCTTCAGGACGTCCTCCTACGTCCCGACGTCTCGCCGTCAGGACGTCCTCCTACGTCCCGACGTCTCGCCGTCAGGACGTCCTCCTACGTCCCGACGTCTCGCCTTCAGGACGTCCTCCTACGTCCCGACGTCTCGCCTTCAGGACGTCCTCCTACGTCCCGACGTCTCGCCGTCAGGACGTCCTCCTACGTCCCGACGTCTCGCCTTCAGGACGTCCTCCTACGTCCCGACGTCTCGCCTTCAGGACGTCCTCCTACGTCCCGACGTCTCGCCTTCAGGACGTCCTACTACGTCCCGACGTCTCGCCTTCAGGACGTCCTCCTACGTCCCGACGTCTCGCCGTCAGGACGTCCTCCTACGTCCCGACGTCTCGCCGTCAGGACGTCCTCCTACGTCCCGACGTCTCGCCTTCAGGACGTCCTCCTACGTCCCGACGTCTCGCCGTCAGGACGTCCTCCTACGTCCCGACGTCTCGCCTTCAGGACGTCCTCCTACGTCCCGACGTCTCGCCGTCAGGACGTCCTCCTACGTCCCGACATCTCGCCGTCAGGACGTCCTCCTACGTCCCGACGTCTCGCCTTCAGGACGTCCTCCTACGTCCCGACGTCTCGCCTTCAGGACGTCCTCCTACGTCCCGACGTCTCGCCTTCAGGACGTCCTCCTACGTCCCGACGTCTCGCCGTCAGGACGTCCTCCTACGTCCCGACGTCTCGCCTTCAGGACGTCCTACTACGTCCCGACGTCTCGCCTTCAGGACGTCCTCCTACGTCCCGACGTCTCGCCGTCAGGACGTCCTCCTACGTCCCGACGTCTCGCCTTCAGGACGTCCTCCTACGTCCCGACGTCTCGCCGTCAGGACGTCCTCCTACGTCCCGACGTCTCGCCGTCAGGACGTCCTCCTACGTCCCGACGTCTCGCCGTCAGGACGTCCTCCTACGTCCCGACGTCTCGCCTTCAGGACGTCCTCCTACGTCCCGACGTCTCGCCGTCAGGACGTCCTCCTACGTCCCGACGTCTCGCCTTCAGGACGTCCTCCTACGTCCCGACGTCTCGCCTTCAGGACGTCCTCCTACGTCCCGACGTCTCGCCGTCAGGACGTCCTCCTACGTCCCGACGTCTCGCCGTCAGGACGTCCTCCTACGTCCCGACGTCTCGCCGTCAGGACGTCCTCCTACGTCCCGACGTCTCGCCGTCAGGACGTCCTCCTACGTCCCGACGTCTCGCCGTCAGGACGTCCTCCTACGTCCCGACGTCTCGCCGTCAGGACGTCCTCCTACGTCCCGACGTCTCGCCTTCAGGACGTCCTCTTACGTCCCGACGTCTCGCCTTCAGGACGTCCTCCTACGTACCGACGTCTCGCCGTCAGGACGTCCTCCTACGTCCCGACGTCTCGCCTTCAGGACGTCCTCCTACGTCCCGACGTCTCGCCTTCAGGACGTCCTCCTACGTCCCGACGTCTCGCCTTCAGGACGTCCTCCTACGTCCCGACGTCTCGCCTTCAGGACGTCCTCCTACGTCCCGACGTCTCGCCGTCAGGACGTCCTCCTACGTCCCGACGTCTCGCCTTCAGGACGTCCTCCTACGTCCCGACGTCTCGCCTTCAGGACGTCCTCCTACGTCCCGACGTCTCGCCTTCAGGACGTCCTCCTACGTCCCGACGTCTCGCCTTCAGGACGTCCTCCTACGTCCCGACGTCTCGCCGTCAGGACGTCCTCCTACGTCCCGACGTCTCGCCGTCAGGACGTCCTCCTACGTCCCGACGTCTCGCCGTCAGGACGTCCTCCTACGTCCCGACGTCTCGCCTTCAGGACGTCCTCCTACGTCCCGACGTCTCGCCGTCAGGACGTCCTCCTACGTCCCGACGTCTCGCCGTCAGGACGTCCTCCTACGTCCCGACGTCTCGCCTTCAGGACGTCCTCCTACGTCCCGACGTCTCGCCGTCAGGACGTCCTCCTACGTCCCGACGTCTCGCCTTCAGGACGTCCTCCTACGTCCCGACGTCTCGCCTTCAGGACGTCCTCCTACGTCCCGACGTCTCGCCTTCAGGACGTCCTCCTACGTCCCGACGTCTCGCCTTCAGGACGTCCTCCTACGTCCCGACGTCTCGCCGTCAGGACGTCCTCCTACGTCCCGACGTCTCGCCTTCAGGACGTCCTCCTACGTCCCGACGTCTCGCCTTCAGGACGTCCTCCTACGTCCCGACGTCTCGCCGTCAGGACGTCCTCCTACGTCCCGACGTCTCGCCTTCAGGACGTCCTCCTACGTCCCGACGTCTCGCCTTCAGGACGTCCTCCTACGTCCCGACGTCTCGCCGTCAGGACGTCCTCCTACGTCCCGACGTCTCGCCGTCAGGACGTCCTCCTACGTCCCGACGTCTCGCCGTCAGGACGTCCTCCTACGTCCCGACGTCTCGCCGTCAGGACGTCCTCCTACGTCCCGACGTCTCGCCGTCAGGACGTCCTCCTACGTCCCGACGTCTCGCCTTCAGGACGTCCTCCTACGTCCCGACGTCTCGCCTTCAGGACGTCCTCCTACGTCCCGACGTCTCGCCTTCAGGACGTCCTCCTACGTCCCGACGTCTCGCCTTCAGGACGTCCTCCTACGTCCCGACGTCTCGCCGTCAGGACGTCCTCCTACGTCCCGACGTCTCGCCGTCAGGACGTCCTCCTACGTCCCGACGTCTCGCCTTCAGGACGTCCTCCTACGTCCCGACGTCTCGCCGTCAGGACGTCCTCCTACGTCCCGACGTCTCGCCGTCAGGACGTCCTCCTACGTCCCGACGTCTCGCCGTCAGGACGTCCTCCTACGTCCCGACGTCTCGCCTTCAGGACGTCCTCCTACGTCCCGACGTCTCGCCTTCAGGACGTCCTCCTACGTCCCGACGTCTCGCCTTCAGGACGTCCTCCTACGTCCCGACGTCTCGCCTTCAGGACGTCCTCCTACGTCCCGACGTCTCGCCGTCAGGACGTCCTCCTACGTCCCGACGTCTCGCCTTCAGGACGTCCTCCTACGTCCCGACGTCTCGCCTTCAGGACGTCCTCCTACGTCCCGACGTCTCGCCTTCAGGACGTCCTCCTACGTCCCGACGTCTCGCCGTCAGGACGTCCTCCTACGTCCCGACGTCTCGCCTTCAGGACGTCCTCCTACGTCCCGACGTCTCGCCGTCAGGACGTCCTCCTACGTCCCGACGTCTCGCCTTCAGGACGTCCTCCTACGTCCCGACGTCTCGCCTTCAGGACGTCCTCCTACGTCCCGACGTCTCGCCGTCAGGACGTCCTCCTACGTCCCGACGTCTCGCCTTCAGGACGTCCTCCTACGTCCCGACGTCTCGCCGTCAGGACGTCCTCCTACGTCCCGACGTCTCGCCGTCAGGACGTCCTCCTACGTCCCAACGTTTCCCGTTGTTTCGTTTCCGTCGTCTGCAGCCATCTTGGACCTTTTGCACGGAGACCCCTAAATGTCTAAACTGTTGTAGAAATGTACATGAGGTGTCCTCCGTCCTCGATCTGCTTCTCCCTCTGAACAGGAGTCTGATGTCCTCCTGCTGGTCGTGATGGCGTCACGGCGAGTTTCGCTAGCAGCATCACGTTGCTGTGTGTGTTAAACCGTGTCGTTTCCTGTCGCAGCGTGTTTCTAATTCAGCCACGCAAACACATGACTTTCTGACTCGTTCGTCGTTCATCATGTTTGTTCTGGAGTCCTGCAGCGTCCTGAAAACCTCCTTATTGCAGAACCACATGCTAACCCATGCTAACACGAGCTGTCCTGGTGTCACCATGGTGATTCATTACGGGAAGAGGACGATGTGGACGTAAAGGAAGAAGAGACTGAAGTTCTGCAAACTGAACAGCCGGTGATGTCCGAGCTGAGAGGACATGAAAGCAACATGGCGCCTCCAGATGCTGAGTCGCTCTCAGCCTCCCAAGGACCATGTTCTCCTCCAGCAGCCCATCCGTCCCGTCTGGCGCCACAATGTGCAGCAGACCTCCAGTTTGACCCCCACCATGAGTTTCCTCCATGGCCGTCCCTCCGAGCTCGGCTGTCTGCAGGGAACTAACCTGGTTTCAGGCTGCCGATGCCGCTCTACACATGTGGAGACCTGCACTCTTCTCTCTTCAGGAGATTCTTATGATTTGAAGTCAAACATTTTTATGCTTTGTGGAAAGCTGACTTTGGTTTGGAGGAATTTTCGGCAGATTGGAAGCGATGGTCGGGTTTGTATCTGCGCTCTGACCCCTGTATGTACAGCAGGCCGCCTCGGCTGACCCACCTGGGAAATGAACCTTGAAGGAAAATATCTGCATCATTTAGTCCAGACTTGCAGCTCGTGTCTCCATCGCAGCATCCTGGCATGCAGCAGGCAGTGATCAGCATCATTCCCTTCATGTAACAGATGGCGTTTGTACGTCAGGGATCTGTGTAATGACAGACATGCTTCCAGCACGCATCCGAGGACAGATCCTGCTGATGTAGCGGGACTTTCTTCCTGACTCATCCTGCTGGGAACATGCGCTGAATGAGAAGGTAGGAAAGCTGCAGCTCATCTGTCAGCTGTGAGAAGAAGCTCTGCTCTCGTTAGTCTGACCCGTCATCATTAACAAGGCCCAACGTTTAGCTCCGCGTTGGGGAAGAAACGGGCAAATCGCTATTTCCAGTTGAGTGAAAGATTTCCTGCCAGCTGTCGGCCTCATGCCGCCGCTCGGCTGCTGCATGGTAATCACAGCTCCCCGAGTCGGCTGCGCTCAGGAAATGCCATCCACTAATGAGAGGTTAGGATTTCCATTTGTGAGGAAAAGTGCTTCAGAAATATGTCTTGTTGAGCGTGTGGCATTTAAACCTCGTTTCAGACTTTGTCTTTGTCCGTTTGGCTGGAGAGAAAGGCTGGATGGACGAGCTGTCAGGGCTTTAACCTGAAGTCCTTCATGCTGGGCAGCCATTAAACCGTCTGATTACATGTATGTGCAGATAAATAACATCGACTGAAATCATATCTGTTCCAGTCGTCTACACAACATTTTGATCCTGTTTAAGTTCTTTTCCTGGACCTTCGCACGGCTCCTTTAAGAACTGCAGTTTATGGAAACAGGAAGTTGTTGCATTGATCAGGAAGTCACGTTGACACGTTCTGCAAAGCGATCCATCTTCATACATCTCATGGCCTTCGATAGCATCATAGGAATTAGTCATTTAAATCAGTATCTACATGAACACCTTTATTTTTCATGATACCGCAACAGTTTTTAATCTTTCTACACATTTCACAAGTCATGTAAGAATGTTTGAAAGGAATAGATAAAAAGAATTGATGGGACGTAGAAACGAGTCTAAACACCTGAAGTCAACGTTTGTAACTTACGATGAGAAGAAGCAAGAAGTCGGAACTTCTTACTGCAGCTTTATTTCCATTCATGTGAAGCACAGAGTTGATTCTGCTTTGTTTCACCTTCCTGTAAACGTCATGAAACCTGGATGTTGGGGAGGTGTTTATCTGGCTGCCAAGATAAACACCTGACATATGATGAGAGCAGGACGCTGCCAAATGCTGACAAACACCAAACAGCCCAACTTTCCGGCTTACAGGCAGGAAGTTACACAGAAATACAGAATGAAGACTAACGTCACGTTTTCAGCAGCTGCAGGTAGATTCTGATCACATCCAACATTCAGATGAAAGAAGTGTGTGTGTGGTGTGTGTGTGTGTGTGTGAGGGGAGGAAGGTGTTGTGTCTTCAGATGAAAATTAGAAACATTTTGTTGACTTGAGGTTGTAAATCTGCGTTTCCTGGCAGGAAACATGAGGACACACCAGTTCCCCGTCTTCAAATTCCAGAATTTCTCCAAAGAAAAAAGAAGTTGATCTTTAGATAAGAAAAATGTCGGGATCAACGATTTATTCTTGGTTTCCTCAGTTTGCTTTTACAAAGGAAATAGTTTTTGCTGCTTGTTAACTTCATGATCTGCATCTGAGTCTGCTTTTACTCTACATGGTGATAAAAACCTGTGCATGTGAACCACGCAGAGAACTGGTGATGTGTGTCAAACAGTTCCTGCAGAAAACTAAAACCTGCTGCCACATTCACACACAAAAGACAAAAACCCGCTAGCTTAGATTTGATTTGATGAAATTAGGACAGATATCATGTTGGACGTGCTGGACGTGGGACCTGACTCCCGACCCGGAGAGGGCAATCCACCCTATTCCGGCTGAGGACCATGGTCTCAGATTTGGAGGTGCTGATTCTCATCCCAGCCGCTTCACACTCGGCCGCGAATCGCTCAAGCGAGAGCTGGAGATCACAACCAGATGAAGCCAACAGGACCACGTCATCTGCAAAAAGCAGAGACCCAATCCTGAGGCCACCAAGCCGGATCCCCTCAACACCTCGGCTGCACCTAGAAATTCTGTCCATATAAGTTATGAACAGAATCGGTGATAAAGGGCAGCCTTGGCGGAGTCCAACCCTCACTGGAAACTAATCCGACTTACTACCGGCAATGCGGACCAAGCTCTGACACCTGTCGTACAGGGACCAGACAGCTCGTACAAGGGGGTCCGGTACCCCATACTCCCGGAGTACCCCCCACAGGAGCCCCCGGGGGACACGGTCGAACGCCTTCTCCAGGTCCACAAAGCACATGTAGACTGGTTGGACAAACTCCCATGCCCCCTCCAGGACCCCAGAGAGGGTATAGAGCTGGTCCACTGTTCCGCGACCAGGACGAAAACCACTCTGCTCCTCCTCAATCCGAGATTTGACTATCCGGCGGACCCTCCTCTCCAGGACCCCTGAATAGACCTTACCAGGGAGGCTGAGGAGTGTGATTCCCCTGTAATTGGAACACACCCTCCGGTCCCCCTTCTTAAAAAGGGGGACCACCACCCCAGTCTGCCAGTCCAGCGGTACTGCCCCCAATGTCCACGCGATGCTGCAGAGGCGTGTCAGCCAGGACAACCCCACAGCATCCAGAGCCTTAAGGAACTCCGGGCGGATCTCATCCACCCCCGGGGCCTTGCCGCCAAGGAGCTTTTTGACCACCTCAGCGACTTCAGCCCCAGAGATAGGAGAGTCCACCCCTGAGTCCACCAGCTCTGCTTCCTCATTGGAAGACGTGTTGGTAGGATACAGGAGGTCTTCGAAGTATTCCCTCCACCGACCCACAACGTCCCGAGTTGAGGTCAGCAGCTCCCCACCTCCACTGTACACAGTGTTGATGGAGCACTGCTTCCCCCTCCTGAGCCGCCGGATGGTGGACCAGAATCGCCTCGAAGCCGTCCGGAAGTCTTTCTCCATGGCCTCGCCGAACTCCTCCCATGGCAGAGTTTTTGCCTCGGCGACAGCTGAACCCGCATGCCGCTTAGCCCGCCGGTACCCATCAGCTGCCTCCAGAGTCCCACAGGCACGGATAGAGGCAATAGAGGCACGGAACACAGTCCATTTGGACTCAATGTCCCCCGCCTCACTCGGGACATGGTTGAAGCTCTACTGAAGGTGGGAGTTGAAGCTCGCTCTGACAGGGGACTCAGCCAGACGTTCCCAGCAGACCCTCACAACACGTTTGGGCCTGCCAGATCTGACCGGCTTCCTCCCCCACCATCTGAGCCAACTCACCACCAGGTGGTGATCAGTTGAAGCTCCGCCCCCCTCTTCACCCGAGTGTCCAAGGCATGTGGCCGCAGGTCCGACGATACGACTACAAAATCGATCATCGAACTGCGGCCCAGGGAATCCTGATGCCAGGTGTACATATGGACACTCTTATGCTGGAACATGGTGTTCGTTATGGACAATCCATGATGAGCACAGAAGTCCAATAACAAAACACCATTTGGATTCAGAGGGGGGGGACCATGCCTCCCAATCACTCCCCTCCAGGTCTCACTGTCATTGCCCACATGAGCATTGAAGTCCCCCAGCAGAACAATGGAGTCCCCAGAAGGAGCACCCTCCAGCACTCCCTCCAAGGACTCCAGAAAGGGTGGGTACTCTGAACTGCTGTTCGGTGCATAAGCACAGACAACAGTCAGGACCCGTCCCCCCACCCGGAGGCGGAGGGAAACTACCCTTTCATCCACCGGGGTAAACCCCAACGTGCAGGCACCAAGCTGGGGGCTGATGAGAATGCCCACACCTGCTCGGCGCCTCTCACCATGAGCAACTCCAGAGTGGAAGAAGGTCCAGCCCCTCTCGAGGGTTCTGGTTCCAGAGCCCAAGCCATGCGTCGAGGTGAGTCCAACTATATCTAGCCGGAACCGCTCAACCTCGCGCACAAGCTCAGGCTCCTTCCCCACCAGAGAGGTGACGTTCCACGTCCCTAGAGCCAGCTTCTGCAGCCGGGGATCGGACCGCCAGGGTCCCCGCCTCTTGTTGCCGCCCAGCTCACATTGCCTGCAAAGGGGACATTTCTGCCCCTGGTCGTCGTCATCATAGAGGTCTTTGAGCTGCAGGTAGTCTAATACAGCTTTCATTCTTCAATGTTTTCAATCATGGATCTGATCAGCTGGTCTCTCAACGCAATGGATCAAATCTTTTCATCCTGGAGATCGGGCAGAGGGAGCCCGCATGTCCGGAGGGGACACTTCCTGCTGGATACGTTCAGGACTCATGGGGCAGGTGTAGACCAATGTGTGGTGGTTTTGTCCACTGAGGATGTCTACATCTTTGTGGTTGGGATTCTGCTGATTGGTGCTGGTGGAGTTCTGATTTACCTGAAGACTCGTGAGATTCTGGCAAAAACTGGCAGGCTGTTTGAATTCTGTAGCGGAATGTGCCGAGCTAGCAGTGCACAGACTCGTTGACCGAACTCGACTGTAAGCAGGATGCCAGCCTTGCCCATACTGGCAATCTGGTCTCGGTTCCAGAGCTGGTATGCAGCATTGATAACAACATGTAGAGAATGTCTGCTAGGATCAGGGGAAATTAAATGATCCCCCATTCGGCTGTTTAAAGCTGCCAGAGAGGCCAGTCATGGACTCAAGGCTAAGGGCAAAATATTTTCCTTGCCTGAAACCCAAACAACAATCATATCTAGATTCGGCTTCCCAGCGCCCTTGGGCTGGTGCAACCCCTCCTGAGAATGGAAGAAGTGATGTTCATAGAAGATCAGGTGGTTTTTACCGTTTTCATCTGGAGAACCGCTGGTCCACCCGTGTTATGGTTCTCCTCCTGAAACGAGTCCCGCTTGCCGGGCTGAGGTCCGCATCGGGTGCACTGGAAAAGCAGCCCTAACTTCCTCCTGGACTTCTGGTTTGTAAGATTCCAGCCGTTGAGTTTTGCTGACGTCCCACATAAGAAGTAAAGTTGGAGAGTTGACTATGGTCCACATCCTAAAATTTCCCACTTGGCATCGATACTAAGGATGGTGCTCGATACCCAAGAGCAGAAAACATTTTTTTAAAAAAAGAAAAAAAAAATCTAACTCCGAACATTCAAACTTACAGGATAAAAAATATAAATAAATGTAAAAAAATACTAATGGTGTGAATTAAATTAAAGATCTATTAACTCATACAGCTATGTTCTTAAACCACACACTGTAGAGCAAAAAAATACATTACTGTAACTATGGATGCTATTGGCATTTAAGTATTGGTAAGTGTTAATATCTAATACTACATTTTAATTTGTGTTGGACTGGAGACCTGTCCAAGTGTACCTGCATCTCACCTGCTCACTGCTGGGACAGGATCCAGCTTCCCTGACACCCTGACTAAACATGACTGTAGGGGCCAATTAATGAAGGTCTATATAAGATAGGTAATTGTGTGTTTAAGGTGTGTGTTAGGCCGGAAAAGAAATTCAGTTTTGACCGCTTTGCCGGGAACGCGCAGAATGCCGTTGGTTTATTGACTGTGGGCATATTGGAGATTGAAATGGAAAATAAATCTGCTTTTAAACTGCAACTGCAGCGTCTGGACAATTTATCAACATCATCCACATCAGGTAAAGCGAGTCAGCAAACTTTCCGATCCTACCATTCCAGTGCCTTAAAGCATTGGCTCAGCCCCTTCAATGACAGAGAATGAATTGATGCCTCTGAAATGTGACGCACATCCAGCCTGATCCAGATGAGGCAACCAGGTCCCTTCACATCCATTAGACTTCCTGTTTCTGCTCATAATAAACTGAGACTGGAGTCATTACGGAGTTAATTTAGTTTTATGTGTCCCTTCAAGGCAGTTTTCTGCCTCCAGTTGTCATTGTGACACTCCAAGTCCCACAGAACTGTGAGGACGGTAAAGCAGCTTGTGTTCCAGCTGCATCATCCATATTTCCCGTTTGATGTTTAACGATTCAAAAATCCTCGAGAAGATAGTTTGCAGCCAATTAATGGTTTTTCTGGAAGAGCACAAAATTCTTGAGGTCTTCCAATCTGGTTTTAAAACCTTGCACAGCACCGAATCTGCTCTTCTAAGAGTTTTTAATGATATCTTTTTAGCTACTGACTCCGGTGATTGTGTTATTCTTGTGCTTCTAGATTTAACTGCTGCATTTGACACAGTGGACCATGAACTTTTGATCTCTCGTCTGAAACAGTGGGTGGGTGTCAGGGGTGTAGCACTGGAGTGGTTCAGGTCATACTTGGCTGATCGAACTTTCTGTGTCAGCCTTGGTGACTCTGTGTCCTCCTCTGCTCGTCTCTCATGTGGGGTCCCACAGGGCTCAGTTTTAGGCCCTCTTCTCTTTTCTCTCTACTTGCTTCCACTTGGTTCCATACTTAGGAAGCATGGTATTTCTTTCCACTGTTACGCAGATGACAGTCAGATTTATGTCCCTCTCAAAAAGAAAGATTCATATTCTGTTAAACCACTACTCAGGTGTCTTGACGACATAAAGGCCTGGATGGCTATAAACTATTTAAATTTTAATGAGAAAAAGACAGAGGTGATGGTTTTTGGTGGCACCACTGGGGCCCCCCTTGTAGATCTGGGTCCCTTGGCCCAGTTCATTAAGCCAACCATCACAAATCTTGGGGTTAAAGTGGATACTGATCTCAAGCTCGACTGTCAGATCAGTTCAGTCGTTAAATCGAGCTTCTTCCAGTTGAGGCAGCTGGCCAAAATTAAACCTATTCTTTCAAGGCAGCACTTCGAAACAGTAATCCACGCCTTTGTGACCACTAGGCTGGATTACTGTAATGCACTTTATGTGGGGGTTAGTGGGTCCTCCGTGGCCCGTCTTCAGATGGTGCAAAATGCTGCTGCACGTCTTTTAACTGGCACACGTAAACACGAGCACATTTCCCCCATTTTAGCCTCACTTCACTGGCTGCCCATACGTTTTAGGATCAGTTTTAAAATTCTTTTATTTACTTTTAAATCCCTCAATGGTCCTGCCCCGCCCTACCTTTCCGAGCTGCTGCAGCCTTATACACCCCCCCGCTCTCTCAGGTCAGCTGATCAACTGCTCCTGAGTGTACCTAAAACGAAGCGCAAGCTGAGAGGTGACCGTGCCTTTGCTGTGGCAGCTCCTAAACTATGGAATGATCTGCCTCTCCACATCAGACAGGCCTCCTCTCTGTCTGTTTTTAAATCTCATCTTAAAACCCATCTTTTCTCCTTGGCTTTTGACACCATGTGAGATGTTGAATGTACTATTATTTTTATTTTATTTTTATTATTTATTTATTTTTTGTTTTGTTTTTGTTTATTGTTTTAATTGTATAGCTGTTTTATGTCTTATTCTTCTGTACAGCACTTTGGTCCATTGTGGTTGTTTTAAAGTGCTTTACAAATAAAGTTGGATTGGATTGGAACGATTGCATATTTATTTTAATTTTCCTCCAGCAGATGATAAACCGAAACATGACGGCATGCAAAGCACATCAACACCTAATAGTCCAACTTTTCACAGAGGAAAAGAAACTAAAAGCCAAACTTGTTTAAAGTTCATCAACAGTCATGTTAAATAAATCCCCTGAAGAGTCTGAAGTCCTTAAAAATTGATCAATGAGCATTTTTGTTGTCAGTTTGCAGCAGTTCTTTAAAACGTGGCGTTCATCTGATCATATGTGTTATGTTGGTGCGTAATAGAAAACCAGGAGACGGGGAACGGTTAACAGTCTTGTATTCTTCCAACTCTTTTTTTCCAGCCAGTACTTCAACTTCCTCTTCTTCTCTTCCTTCCCGTTCTACTTTCAGAGCCCTCCGGTGGAACAGAATACTAATTCGTTCATAGTTCCCAAACTAGGAGCAGTTAACATGAAAGCAAGTGTCTGTAAACACAGCATATCTCCTCTTCCTTACAGAACACTACAACATCAGTGTTACTAACCTTGCACAGTTTAGCATCTGCAATCTAGCACTTAGATATTTAGACTCAACATCTTCCCTATAATGTGCATTACTAGACAGTCTAAGGATGCTCATCAACATTTACATCAGAACTTATGTACTGTTATGCTTAACCAGCAAATATTTTATGTACCATCTTGTGATGATTGACACCTCATCCCACTTAAGAACTACAATTAAGGTAACTTAGCTCACAACATAGTACTTTTCAAGCTAACCAAATACATCTTCTTTTGTACTTTAATCATCACTTCGGTATAGACTTCATGAACATCAGTTTCAAAACAACTTAACATGTTTTCTCTGTCCACTCTGAATCAACTTATTTCCTTACATACTCTTTGGTCCATGCTGGTAGTTGTCTTCATCTGTTAGGAGCAGGTGATCTGTTAGAAGCATCCTTTGAACAAGAGATTTCTTCTGTCCCAGTCTGCAGTGGCTCAGCATTGTCCTCTGGACGAACTGCATTGCACTTTCTGCCATCACTCAAGATGAAGGTGCTCAGTCCAGTCTGCTGCTGCACAGACAATGGTTCAGTCAACTGTGTTCCACCCTTTCCCACATGGAAAGGTTTGCGTACACGCACTTTGTCTCCTGCCATGAGCTTGGGTGGTTTTGCACCTTTCTTTGAGTCAGTGTAGTGTTTACTTTTGGTTTGCTGGCCTACCACCCTGGCTCGGATGTGCTCATGTTGTCCTGTGTCCTTTGGAAGTGGCAGAACATTTAATTTTGTCCTCATCTGTCTCCCTCTGAGAAGCTGAAAAGGAGAAGTTCCAGTTGTTGCATGAGCTGTAGCACGGTAACTCTGTAGCATGTCAGTTGGTGTTGGCTTCCATGGTTTCTGTGCCACCTCTGCTGCCTGAATGCAGTTCTTCAATACTCTGTTGAATCTTTCAACACCACCGTTAGCTTGGGGGTGGTATACACTTGTCCTAATGTGTTTAATAACCTTTTCTTGAAGGAAATCTGTGAAAGCAGATGAAGTGAATTGCGGTCCGTTGTCAGTTGTAAGTTCATACGGATTGCCTTCCCGTGCAAAAACAGAAGCCAAAAATGGGATGACTGCCTGTAGTAGCAGAAGAAGCAAAGGCTACCTCTAGCCATTTGCTAAAGTAATCAATGAGGGTGATAGCAAACCTACAGTCATGCGTCTCACATTCAAATGGTCCCACAATGTCAATGGCTACATGCTGAAATGGACCTTCTGGAAACTCAAATGGTTGCAGGGGAGCAGGAGCAGTTCTGGCTGTTTTGTCAGATTGCGCATGATGAGAGAACTGTGTGCACAAGTGTATCCATGTTTGGCCACCAGTAAAGCTCTCTGAGGCGCTGTGTCATGCGGACAATGCCCTGGTGGCCTTGATTACCTTTTCTCATAGGGATTTGGGGACCACCAGGCGTGTTCCACGGAAGATCAGTGGTGCCATTTTCACAAAATGTCCATGGAGCCACTCACTCTCATGGCCATACTCTTGATCTGGTTCTAACATCTGGTATTGAGACTGATAAGCTCAAAGTATTTCCTCAAAACCCTGTCTTGTCCGATCACTTCTTATTAACCTTTGAATTCACTTTATTTGATTACTCACTGACCAAAAATAAATTCTACTATAGTAGATGTTTATCAGACAATAATATTACAAAATTTAAACAATCAATTGAATCAATTTTTTCACATCTACCATGTGTTAGCATGACTGAGAGTCCCCCTTTAAGCCTTACTCCTGCTCAGATTGATCAACATGCTGATACTATAACGGCTTCAATGTGTACAACCTTGGATAATGTTGCTCCCCTAAAGAAGAAGAAATTAGGTAAGATTATGAAGGCTCCCTGGTTTAATTCCCAGCTTCGAACTCTAAAACAGGCATCAAGGCGTTTGGAAAACAGATGGCGTTCATCAGGACTAGAGGAGTCTCACTTAACCTGGAAAGAAAGTTTAATTGTATACAAAAAAGCCTTACGTACGGCAAGAACAGCTTATTATTCATCATTGATAGAGGAAAACAAAAACAACCCTCGGTTTCTTTTCAGCACTGTAGCTAGGCTTACTAGGAGCCGGAGCGCTGTGGAGCCATGTATTCCTTTCTCACTTAGCTGTGATGATTTCATGTATTTTTTCAGGAATAAAATTGATACTATTAGAGATCAAATCCACAATATTCTTCCTTCTACCTATAATGTTGAGCCTGTTGTGGTCTCCAAAGCATCCTTAGAACCAGGATCTGACTTGTGTCTAAATAGTTTCTGTCCTGTCCAACCCTCTGAATTAACTAAAATAATAGCTTCATCTAAACCATCCACCTGTATCTTAGACCCTCTCCCAACGAGCCTCTTTAAGGACATTTTCCCTTTAATTAATACATCACTACTAAATCATATCAATATGTCTTTAGTGACAGGATATGTACCACAATCATTTAAAACTGCTGTAATCAAGCCTTTACTTAAAAAGCAATCTCTGGATCCAGAGGTGATAGCAAATTATAGACCTATATCTAACCTCCCGTTTATGTCCAAAATTCTGGAGAAAATAGTTTCAGCTCAGCTACATGCCCACCTGAGCAGAAATAATTTATGCGAGGAGTTTCAGTCAGGATTTAGAGCTCATCATAGCACTGAGACAGCATTTGTGAAAGTTACTAATGACCTTCTTATGGCCTCAGACAAAGGACTTGTGTCCGTACTTATCTTGCTTGATCTTAGTGCTGCATTTGATACAGTCGATCATAACATTCTGTTACAGAGACTAGAACAGGTGATTGGAATTACAGGTACAGCGTTAAGATGGTTTAAATCATATTTATCTGATAGACTTCAGTTTGTTCATGTAAATGACAAGTCCTCCTCCCAAACTACAGTAAGTCATGGAGTTCCTCAAGGTTCTGTACTTGGACCAATACTCTTCACGCTATATATGCTCCCTTTAGGCAAAATTATTAGACAGCATGGAATAAACTTTCATTGTTATGCAGATGATACTCAACTATACTTATCCTTTAAACCAGATGAAACAAATCAGCCCAATAGGCTACAAAATTGTCTCATAGACATAAAGACTGGGATGTCTAGAAATTTTCTCCTCTTGAACTCAGATAAGACTGAAGTAATTCTCGTTGGATCTGAAAAACTCAGAGCTAAATTTTCCGGTTTTGTAATGAACCTGGATGGCATTACTTTAGCTTCCAGTGCTACAGTGAGAAACCTTGGAGTAATATTTGACCCTGACCTGTCCTTTGGCCCACATATTAAGCAGGTTACTAAAACAGCCTTCTTTCATTTACGTAATAAAGCCAAAATTAGGGACATTCTGTCTCAGAGTGATGCAGAAAAAGAGTCCTGACCAGAACCAGCAGGAGAGATCATATTTTCTCCAGTTTTAGCCTCTCTTCATTGGCTGCCTGTTGAATCTAGAATAGAATTTAAAATCCTTCTCCTTACATATAAAGCCCTCCACAACCAGGCACCACTATATATCAAAGACCTCATTGTTCCTTATATACCAAGCAGAGTACTTCGTTCGCAGACTGCAGGCTTACTTGTGGTTCCTAGAGTCTCAAAGAGCCGAGCAGGAGACAGAGCCTTTGGTTATCAGGCCCCTCTCTTATGGAATAAGCTCCCAGTTAGTGTTAGGGAAGCAGACACCCCTCCCCACCTTTAAGACTAGGCTGAAGACTTATCTTTTGGATAAGTCCTATAGCTAGGGATGGTTAGCATCCCTTAGTTATGCTGCTATAGGTTTAGACTGCTGAGGTACATTTCCTGATACACTGAGCTTCTTTCTCTTTATCTCTCTCTTTTACCCCCCCCCCCCCCACCCCCATAACAG